>NW_006800278.1:321783-334008 GCF_000485575.1 Poecilia formosa
CATTATTACACGGCCCATCTGTGGCGACGATACAAAAAAAGCAGCCTGCAGAAACTTTGTGTCCTACAATGATGGCATGAGGCTTAGAGTGCCTCGATGGAGCAGTGCTAGCCATAAGTTTGTACATAAAGCTGTTCCCACATGTGCAGCTGAGCTCAGGAATCTTATGTATAAATGCATGTGTAGATTATCTGTGTCATGCAATAATATAATTGCAATTTTAGTAAATGATGCTTTTAGTGCTGTGAGATTCTCTTCACGATGATGGAGTCATGGCGTCATCATTTATTTTTATTTTTCTCTTATTTTACTTGTTTTTACCTTTTTTCTATGGACCTTTTTAGTGTCTGGAATAAAGATATGATTGATTGATTTGATTAATTGATTGATTTGATTGATTGATTGATTGATTATCAACAATTTGTGAATAGAGTAAAACCCTTAGCACGCTGTAGGTAAATGTTATCATTTAGTTTGGTTAAGAATAATTATTGCACCATCAATAAATGTCTAATAAATGTTCTTATTGCCAGAGGAAAACAGCAACACCTTCATGAGCTCAGAGGTTCAAACTGATAAATAATGAGGATGGATGATCTCTGCTGAAATATTCCTGCCATCTTTCATGTTCTTTCAGCAAACAGTTGAGACAGAGATGGTTTTGGTTTCACCACCATTTACCTGCCATTCAAAGTATTCTTAAAAGATTATCTGTTAGTCTGCAGTTCATGTGACCAAACCAGCCGAGGAGATGAAAAGTTAAAAACTTGAGTTAAAATGTTTAGTTTTAACATTTTAACTCAACAACCTCTAGTCGGGTAACCCCCAGGTCTTCTTAAAAGGTAGAGTCTCTGAGAACAGTTCTTAAAGATGTAGTCGGTGTTTTCAGCAAAGTCGAGCTGACTGTCCAGGAACGAGCCAAGGTATTTAAAATTAGCCACAGTTTCAACAGGTTGGCCATCGAGTGAAACTGGAACCACTTTAAGGTCTTTAGATCATTTAATTAGCTCTACTTCCTTAAGAAAATGAAAAGGTATGTTCTTTTGTGAGGGAATTTATCTTTTACTGGTCCAGTAATGCCAGAATTAATAATAAATAATAAATACATTGTGGTATTCTGATTTAGTAATGTAATTATATTAGTTGTGTTACCACCCCCACGCCACTAGAGGCAGTCTCAAGCCCGAAAAGATGCGACTAAGGAACAGATTTAGAAGTACACCAAAAGCTACAGAACTTGCTAAAAACTGTGAGCTGTGCTGAAGTAAATGAGAGAGAAGTTTAAATACATTCTGAGAGTGAAACTCCTTCCTAAAGATGAAGATATGTCAGATTTAAAAAGAAAATAAAAATGGAAGTAAAGGAAATAGCGCCCCCTTCACTTCCGGAGTGCAATGGTCCCATTTCCAAATAAGGTATGAGACTGACAGTGGTCCGTCCCGCCCCTTCCTGTTCGCTGCAGGGTCATTCTCCCTTTAAGGAGAAGGACCTTTTGCTTAAAGGTTCGGTCATATTCGGGGCCGGCTCGTTTTCCAGCAGCAGCTGGACGAAGTGCCAGGGGACGTGGGAGGAGTCAAACCCTGAAACGGATTCAAGATCAGGATCTGAAAACAGCAAAGAAGCGGAGAAACGACTCCACCAGCCTCTCCTTGTGCTGTTCAATTTTCAGACGGTTTTTGGAAACTTTGCATCTTATTTCAACTTTTAAAATACTTTTTTTTCAATTTGTTATTTTCTCTGCAGGATTTTTTGGTTGTATTTTTTTTCTGGAAGCTTTTCGTTGTTTTTCTGCGTCTGTTTTGCACCTTTTTAAACTTTGCAGTCACTTTGTTGTTTTCTAGTTTGTCTGGAGATTCAGATCGTCTCTGCAGCTGAAGTGAAAACCTTCAGTCCGGTTTCGGTTCTCACTGCAGAATCATGAGGATTTTCCCTGGTTCTGGTTCTGAATCATTAAGTAGCCACTCTGCTGATGGTGGTACATTCAGGAGCTCCTGACAGCCTCTGAATTCTGAGCATCCAGATCAGCAGGAAACAGGAAAGATTCCTGTTGACTGTTAAAGTCGGAGACTGGAAGCACAGATGGACTCTGGGAAGAGCCAGCGCTCCCAGAGGATTGTGGGTAAGATGCTGCTGGCGTGGTTTGCTGCTCACACACGCGCGGATGCGGAGTGTGTGTCCATGCGTGCAAACACACACTCTGCTGGCATCAGAGCTCGCTGTGACACCTGAGGTCAGCCTCCTGATGTGAGCGTGTGTGACGTGAGAGCAGAGGAGACGCGAGGAAGAGGAGGAAGAGGAGAGACGGGAATAAACCGGACAAACAGGACGGCGGCTCAGGAGAGGAAAACAGTTCCTCCTGATTCAACTCTGAACTGAATGAAATGTTAAAATCGTCTGATTATATTTATTCCTGCAGAAGATGATTTAAGATCCTTTTATTAAATCCACCAGGAGATAAAACTTTTTTAAAACGGAAGATTTCTGTTTCAGGAAGAAACTTTTCTCTTAGAAAATGTTGGAGGAAACCTTTGACTTTGATGAGAATAGAAAAGCTGTAGTTTTAATTCACTTTATTCATTTTCAAACATTTTCTCTCCGTCGTGGAAAAAGTTTAAGATTTTAACAGAACATCAGTGGAAATGTAGAAAAAAATGAAACCATTTCTCCTATGAACAGCAGCAGCTTTTAGGCTGCAGCTGTGATGAACCCGATCCATCAGAACCGGGTCACAGGAAGCCGGACTTTACCCGACCCGGTCATCACTCTGATCCGTTTCCTGTTTTTCCATAATCCCAGTTTAACTTGGAGGATTTTTCCAGATTTGCTCCGGAGAACCAGAACCAAAAAGGGCTCATCTGATCAGGAATCGCTTGTGCGTCAGATTTACGGTCCCACCAGAAACACAGCAATACAAAGGTTCCTGCTGGAACTTTTGTTTGTTAAAATTTTTTTGATTCATTTCATTTTTTTAAATTAATTAATTGAAATTAATGCGTTGATGTTCGGCTCTACTTAGTGATTAAAAGAAGAAAAACTTTAATCACTTAAATCACTGACAGAACCAGATCCAGCAGGTCCAGTCTGAGCTTCCTCCATCATCATCGTCATCCTCCCTCTCTCTGTCTGCTGCTATGGAATCGTCTTCAGATATTAATCCGAGCGGTTCTGTGTAAATCCTGGATTTAGACAGAACCGTGTTGTTCTGGTTGTTGCAGTTCCCAGAGGTACCAGATTTGAACCCATCAGGGTCAGTAGAGCCTGCAGCAGCGCCCCCATCAGGTGGTGCAGAGTCTTTACAAACGGGCCAGACGTTCTGCAGAACTGGGCCACTTGTGGCTTTATGTGCTGCGGCTCGGTTCTGGTTCTCGGTCTGGTTTGGTCAGCTGTTTTATTCCATTTTCAGAATGTTTTTATTTAACTGAGTTTGAGTTTTATTTTAATTATAATGATAAATCTCAGCTTCAGTTTTGGTTGGTTTTATGGAGCTTAATTTTATGGTGAATAGTTTTTTACTTTGCCTATTCATTGACTATTTTTATATGCAGATTTATTTTTGCTAAATCTCATATTTCAGTTATTTGTATTTTTATAAATTATTGTAATTTTTTTTTATTGTTGATATTAAATTTTAAATGTTTAGGTTTAGTTATTTTTTTCCTTCTGATTCTGGGATTCTTATATTTTTCTGGTTAACCGTTCTGGTCTTATTTTTTTTGCATGTTTAGTTTTTATATTTTGCGTGGAGTTTTTCCTCTAACCTAATTCTCCTGATGGCACTGCTGTTTATCTGAGGCGGTATCGGTCTGGTCTATCTCCTGCAGTCTCTCAGATCAGCTGATTCTCTGAAGGTTATCGAGTCCTCTGCCGTCACTTCGTCTGCGGAGGATTTCCACCGGGAGGGGCCCGCGGTGCCTTCAGGGACCCTGTCTGAGTCAGACACTCGATGACACGCTGCTGCGTTTTCTGGCCCTGAAGCCCGACCCAAACTGAACCCTGAAACCAGATCCAAACCCAGAAGGTTTTGGACTGACGGCTAGAACAGTCCGAGGACAGAAAGCTGGACATTTTAAGGAGTCAGACGTCGGCGCCCCATGTTGAGTCATTTCCGTTAAAACCTGCTGCCTGTGGCAGGAATGATGGAGGAGTCGGCGCCGCCTGCAGATCTGCAGCTCGTTAGTCATTATTTTTAAAGCTGTGAATTGAAGAAGTAGAACGACCCAGTTTCAGATGAGCTGCATTTTGGCCCCAAGCGATCAGGAACGACAAACCATCTGCAGATCGGACGCCCAGCTGCAGGCATGTTGGCACTCTGCTCTGCACAGCATGATGCAGTAAAACTCGCTTTGCTGCTTCGCTGAAGGTTTCTACTCAACCCAGAAAATCCCTGTTCTGTTTCTACCTGAAGTGAACATTGAACACCAACATGAACCAGGAACCTTGAACCTGCCCCGTTACAGACTTGAGAACTAAAAGACCCGATGAAAAAAAAAGATTTAGATCAAAAATCTGTTCAGGTTTCACTAGCAGCCGTCTGGGTCGGTTCTGAGCTTCTGGTTCAGTTAAGGATCTCTGAAGAAATCTACAGAGATCCTTGAATGAGACGTTATCTGAGTCTGATGCTGACTGGTTGGAATGAAATGGATTGAGTGGGATTAGTTGGGATTGAGTGGGATTGGGGACGATGTTTGCTGAAGGACAGATACATTCAGATCTTGTCAGAACCAGTGAGCCCATGTAGATCCAGTTAGATTCTGTAAGAAACAACTGAAAAAAGCTCCAGTAAAACCTAAAACTCAGCAGAACATTCTGCTAGTGGCCCGGTCTGACCCAGTTCAGCTCCATCTGCTTTCAACCCGGTTTGCTTCTGATCGTTGGGACAAAACTATTGGTTCTGTTCAGGTCGATAAACACCCGTTAAGGAGGTGAAATATTTCCCATCAGGCCTTGCTCCTCTGTCCCAGCTGATAATCTCCAGGTGACCCGACACACAGCTGGTTGTCTGACGGAGGAACCTGATTGGACTTCATCAGCGGACAGCAGCCGTCTGATCGCTGTCCCTGATCCTCACAGGCCGTTTGCCCGTCGCCGCCATGTTTTCAGCTCGTTTCTGAGCAAATTCAGAGTAAAACGGGTTTGAGCTGAGGCTCCAAATCAGCAGCTGGTCAACAAATCTAAGGAGTCAGAACCAGAACATCAAGACCCTGAAAGATCAGTGGCCAGTTTGCTGAACTGGTTTTCTGGAAGCACCAGGATCCTCTGACCTGCTGTCCTTTCACATGTTTAATTATTCAGCGTTTCCAGCAGTGAGCTTCTCCCCAGACTCACTTATCGACTTCATGGATCGTCCCATCAGATGTTTGAAATATGGATCCATTAAATCCAGTTCAGAGGTTTGAGGCTCGACAGAGAAAAAGATTTTAAGGACAGATTTCTCTGGAGGCGGAGTCTGCCGACATATTGACAGGAATACATCCAGCTGATGGAAATTAAACTGATGTGAGTTCAGGACAAACGACACGCAGAAAGACAAGCTGTGATTGGCCATCCATCCAGTTCGCAGCTTTAATTGGCTTAAACTCGTCTTCGTCTGTCGTGACGTCACTGATTTTATTTCACCAGGGAGCCAATCACAGGGGCTCAGAGACTCATCTTCATCCTCTTTGTGTCCGCAGGCTAAGGACAGCGATGATGATGAAGAGGTGGTGCAAGTCGACAGGGACCACTTCATGGACGAGTTCTTTGAACAGGTGAGACCCAGAAACACGGACAGGAGCATCACCAAGGCAACCAGCTGCAGCCCAACACTGAGAAAAGGTTCAGGTAACAATAACTCTTTGTAGAGGTCAGGTTGGGCCAGCATTATGCTAAGCTAACACCACAAAAACAGGATAGTTTCTGAATGAAAGTGAGATAATTTTCAGATTAAATTACATCAACATCAAATAATCCTGCTATTCAGATAAAGTGGTTTGATTCCAATAACTCTGGATAAACTAGGATACTGCTGGAATGATGTTAAACTATTTCAGCCTTGGGATGACGTGGGAATCATTTTATCACTAACAATACCTCCAGCACCGGTCAAACAGAAGAAATGGACTTTTCTCACTCCAGATGTAATTCATGTTAAGGAAGCTGTCCGTCCCGTTCAGGTGGAGGAGATCCGAGGCTGCATAGAGAAGCTGTCCGAGGACGTGGAGCAGGTGAAGAAGCAGCACAGCGCCATCCTGGCCGCGCCGAACCCTGACGAAAGTAAGCCGCCCTCTTCCCTCTGCTAACATCTGCACGTCCACAGAGTTCTGGTCGGGTCCAGCGTGGAATAACACAGCTGGGCACGGTTCTGCAGAACCGGGCTCAGACGGTGCGAAAGGAGGGTCACATGGCCGCCGGATGACCTTTGGGCTTTGAGTCCGGACCACCAAGCCGACCCGTTTTCGCTGTCGGCTGCAGCTCAGCCTCGGGTCCAGAATGTCCGACAAGCTGCAGATTTTATTCCCGGATGTTTCCCGCAGCAGGAAGTCTGTGACGCAGACACTCGGCGTTCCCGTTCCTCCAGCTGAGTCGGAAAAATCCCAAACATCCATCAGACATGAACCAGATTTCAGCTCCAACGTGGCGATTCCCAAAGAGCTGCTGGTTCCTCAGTGAGCGGAGCAGGGACGGATCTCTGCTTCGCTCCGTTGATGTTTGGGTTCAGTGGCCCGGTTTCTCCTGATTCCATCGATCCGATCAGCAGAAACCAATCGCTGTAAATCCTGCTGGGCCACAGATCCGTGTTATAGTAACTTAGTTCTTCATGACAAAGGTCCGAATGATCCCATCCAGGTCAGCAGAGTCCTGTTGCGTTATTCCCGATCTTTCCCTTTTCCTGATCCATCGGTCCGGTTCGCAGGTAAACATTCCCGATCCGGTGATGTCAGAACTTATCCAGCTTCCTGATTGGCTCCTGGGTGAGCTTTGGGAGCGTCCTGTCACATTTCATCCCTCCGTCCTGTGCTGCTAACCTCAGACCCGAAGCAGGACTGGTTCTGGTTCCGACAGGTATCTGGCTCCAGAAGGTTTTAAACACCTGCAGCCTGGTTCTGGGACCAGACAGAGACCATCTCAGGTCGTAAACACAGACGGAAGGTTCTGTGTTTAGTTCGTACTGAAAGCCTCATCCCGTTAAACCGGTCCTGAGCTCCCAGCACCGTGTCCGACCCGGTCCGACCCGGCCGGCTCTGACTCAGCAGCCCGGTCCACAGCAAACGGCTCGATGTTCAGACTGAGTCCGGTTCTGGACCTTTCTGGGTCGGTCGGAGCCAGAAACCCGACATGTTAAGAGAAAACTGTCCTGATGAGTTTGGTGTTTTCCTCCTGCATGTTTTCTTCATGTGATTTAGTTTCTTCTGCATGATAAATGACGTTCTGTTTGTTTTCCATCTGTTCCGTGTTTTTTTCTTCCCGTCTGCATGATCCTGCTTTTTAAACTGCATGACGTGACATTAAGCTCGGAGGAGACACCCAGGTTGGCCTCATGTGAGTAACGACCTTTAGCTCTGCATTGGTTCATGTTGGGAGTTTTAATTATAGTTGGAGGAAAGTTTCTACTGAGGCTGGAAACCCGGGAGGCCATCAGCGGCTTCATATCGACTGAATAATCAGTCTGAAGGACAAGGTTTAAAGAAAGAAAAACATTTCATCAATACTGCGAATGACATCAAGATCTATCTCCAATAACAAAACCTGTGGTTGGCACACTAATGCAGCTAACATTTAGCTTAGCACGTTAGCATTTTTGCTTACCCTAAAAATATTTAGCGTACTAAGCTTTCGCTAAATGAATTCGTCTGGATAAATTATAAATCGTCAATTTTCTTAGCTGTTTTGTGAACTTTAATTTGAAAAATATTTGATTCTGTATTGAGTATTTGATTATCGCTTTAAGAATTATAATGTGGGGAGACATCACTAGCTAACGTTAGCTGCACTAACTGCAAACCACTAATCATAAACATTAGCACAGCTAATGCTAAAGCATTACACCAACATGACATTTAGGAGAAGCTAATGCTACAGCGCTAACTCCACTTCAAAATGTGTCTGCTCTTGAAAGACTCCAGCACCAGTTTAACGTTGATGAGATATAAATGAAATGACCTCTGACCTCTGTCAGCTCTTAGCCTCATTTATGTCACTGTAAACATATTTAATAAATGTAGAGACTTGATGTATTTTAGAAAAACCCCCTTGGTGAGTTCAGAGTGACAGTTGTAGCTTCTGACCAGAACGTGAATCGCTGCACCATCCATCAGATCCAGAATGTCAATGTGTCAAAACTGCTGCAGAATAATCTCAGAAATGTTTTGAGTATTTATTCAGTGAGGAAAAAACCGACTGTAAAAATGTTTTTCGGTTTAAGAAAACTGAAACATGAAATTTGTCATAATGTTTGATTTCAACCCAACATTTCTGATGACGTGAACAAAAACATTCCTGGTCTTTGTTCAGTGGTATTCCCATCCTGGAAGCGTTTTACTAGCTTTGGGAAGTTAGCGCACAGACTTTGATCTGGGTGATAAAAACCCAAAGTGAGACATCAGTCGACGTTTATCGGAGTGGACGTTCCTCCTCGTGGTGGAAACTCGTCTCTTCGCTCTTCCCTCTCCTGCTTCCTGCTCCGTTCTGGGTCAGCTCGCTCAGCTGCCAACAAGTCGTGTTTCAGCCTGAATAATGCATGATGGGAGTTGTAGTGAGAGATACAGATGTAAACCGCAGCCGTTCAGGATCCCAAGATCTCATTTTAGTTCATCCTGTTCTCTGTATCCGTTCGGTCGGTTTAATTATAGCTGCTGGCTTCACTCAATCACATCAACTAAATCTGAGTTCAAGTTAAAGAATGTAAACATTTTTAAAGGCTCAGCTTCCTTCAGCCTTTCAGAGCATAAACAGACACTTTGTGTCCAGAGGAAGATCCCCAAAAATAAGATCTTCATAAAACAAACATTTTTATTTCATGTTATTTGAGTCTGGATTTAAAAGCTAGTCAGTTCATTTTTAAACAAACAGTCACTAAAATCCAATGTATGTAAATGAAATGAAAATTGCTCACTGAAAAGCAACAATGAAATAATTACGTTTCTAAAACTTGTATTAATTTAGAATTTTACTAAATTAAGTCAAGATGTTAAAATTCATTTAATGGAAAAATACAGTTGTAACATTATTCTAAATATATTCATCAATATTTTAAAACAAAGTGTAAATAAAACATAAATTATGGGAAAGTTATTTTTAATGTGTAGATCAACATCAGTTCTTGACTGTTTTTAAATTCAGTTCAGCTGCGTTAAAATGATTCATTCATGTTCACAGCTGAAGTATAAACTAGTTCTCATTCATGCAACGTATTTTGTCTGAACGACGTTTTAAAACTCGCGTGACTTCATTCATCACTTGCTATCGGTTGTCATTGATCAGCGTTAAAAACTCACCATCTGTTTTCTTTGGTATATTTTATCATGATCAACTGAACAACTTGGTGGTTTGTCATTAAACTGGAACTGCCTGAACAGAAGTACTTTTAGGATACTTTTGCAAATACGGTAATTTTTAACCCGCAGACCAGACGGGACATGGCAACCTGTTCCCCTCCTGGCCTGTGGGGGCGCTGCACAAAACCCGACACAAAAACCTCTGAAGACACTGAGAGCAACTTCCTCCTTCACCAAATGGAAGCTAAATGGAGGCGTCAGATTTTAGTGGTTGGAGGATTTCTCTTTAGGCTAAAGACCAGGAGCCATTTCTCCTGATAGCGCTAGGCTAGCACGTTAGCTTTGGCTGTATTTACCCAGAATGCCCTGCGCTGTAGTCCACTTCCTGCTTTTGATTCGAGTATGCATTCGAACAGCACTAGAGTTGATTTCAACTGAACACAGACTGAAGTTTGTGGGCCGACCAGAATTTTAGGTCGATCAGATTCAGGTAAAAATTTTCAATATTTAATGATTTTGAATGTCAAAATAAATTTTTATATGCAAAAATAAAATAAACTAAGATATGAAACAATTTTCTTGCAATTTAACTAAAAAGTTCTGAATTTTACAAATTAAAGTAAGGAGATTGAAGGATCCAAGATAAGTTAAATGTAAGAGAATATAAACACCTGGAGGTTAAATAAAAGCTAGAAGCAGAGACAGAATGTTTGGTGTTATTGATGAGAGCCGCTGCTGATTGATCATTAGTGTATTGATGAGTGTTAACTGCATTTCTGATGACTCACCTGCTGATTGATGGGAAAATAAAAGTCTGACAGCAGGTTTGCTCATCAATCCGCTTCATTAATGCTAATCGGTTAACGACCAGCCAATTGAAATGCTCTGATGGCGGTTTGAGGCGTCACAAAGCTGGTTTTCTGCCAGAGTTTGGTTTCTCTTTGACGGTCACTGACAGAAATGTTCATTAAAAGGCTGATGGGTTTAATAATTAGTCTAAAGCTCAGAAACAGAAACAGCTCATCAGATTCAGTCTCTGCTGCATTTTTAACGCCAGATTAATTCCTGGGCGCCCTCGCAGGACGTTTATCCAGGCAGACGTTAGTGGGTCGAGCGCAGCGGCAGCCTGCAGTCCGCGCTGCAGCTACGCCCCGCTGGGTCTCCGAGCCGCAGCCGAGCGACGCGGCCAGACGAGGAGCAGGGTGAGTCAGAGGTAGAGCGGCTGAAAGGCACTGCAGCGCTCGTAAATCTGACTGCACTGCTGCAGCCTCCGCTCGCCGGCGCCACCTTCCAACATGGCTGACACGATGGGAGGATGCTGCTCCTCCTCCGCGACCTTTAACCTCCCAACAGCTTCATGGAGAAACCATGTCTGAGTTTTATTCTGCAGGTCCAAATGCACAAGAAATGCTCACAAACCGAGATGTGTCTACTGCTGCTCGTTAATCACTAAACTAACTGACGTTTCTGTGGAAAAAAATACGATTTTAAATCTTTTCAAATGAATTTAATCAGTCAGGACAGGTTCCTAGTTGTTCTTAAAACTACTCACTATAAATCATTTCTCAAATGAAATACGGATTTCACCGTGAAAATGTTGGAGATCTTTGTGCCACGATCTCATCTCTTTTTTCCTGCTTTTCTCTGCAGAGACCAAGCAGGAGCTGGAGGACCTCACAGCTGACATCAAGAAGACAGCCAATAAAGTTCGCTCAAAATTAAAAGGTACGAGCAGAAAACATTTGATAATCGCTGGAACTGAACAATGATCAGCTGCTCGTCTCATCAGGATATTTTTGTTTCAATCTTAATTTGGGTTGAACAGATCTTCCTCTGAATCTGAATGAATTAATTCATCTTCCAAAGTGGTTGCAGGAAGCTGGGCTGTAACTTAACACTCCAGCTTCTTCACTCCTTTATGCACCAAAGTTGGAATCATTGTTTGTAATTTTAGCATCATTTACAGACTTTACAGGCAAGTGGAACACCAAGTTAGCCTTTTACACTGCAGTACTGAAACACAGACTGCCATCATCTACTGGAGCTCTAATTCATGACAGACTGGATTGTTTTTCAGGCAGCATGCATTCTAATAATCCAAAGGCAATAATAGAAATGTGTGAAATAAATAAAGCTAAACCAAATACCATAAAGTGTTTCCAAGTTGCTGCAGCAGTTGTTGCTAAGCGCACTTGATATTATTGCAAATACAACGCAAGTCCCTCACCAGCTGTGCTAAATGAGCCGCAACTAATGCCCCAAACATGACTTATAATTTCAGAATTTTTAGAGTTTGTATCAGTTCAAGCATGAGGAAACGTCGTCTGCAGACTGCAGCGTGTTGGAGCCCGTTTTACATGTTTAGTGAGATGAGAGTCGGGCTGCATCAGCCTCCTGCCACACCGCAGGACGAGTTCAGCTGCAGGCTGGGATTACAAACTCCAAGCCGTTTGTTAGCTCACCATCCACAAACCTCCAGCCTGTTTGAGGAAATCCGAGTTCATCCGAGTTCACCTGGCCTGTATTAAACAGGACTTGTAAGGTTCTACGCATCAAGCTAACAAATCCTGACTTGAGTGGAAGCTTGACCATGTGTACATAAAGCATGAATCCAAAAATGAAGCATATAATTCCCAAACTTCAGTTAAATACATTATTGATATTTACAATGGAAGAGTATTGTTCAGAGTTTGTACATGGAGCTCAACAAAGCAAAAAATAATCTTAGTAGGCAAACAATTATGATTGTATA
>NW_006800278.1:335710-396596 GCF_000485575.1 Poecilia formosa
TATATATATATATATATATATATATATATGAGAACTGATGCCATGATATATATCGGTTTTCATGGCATAGTGACTTTGAAAAAGTAACTTGATTACTCAATGAAAAATTCATCCATCAGCTGGAAAATGTGCATCTCTCTTTTCTGTCCATTGTTTACGTTTGTGACATCACTGCCAAGGAAAAAGAGGAAAACAACAATAAATTTTCCCTAAATAAAACAACAAATATAGTAACAGTGACTTGGATGCATAACTTTGATTATTGGATTGTAAATAGTGATGCGTTAGATTACTGGTTACTGAAACAAAAGGGGTTTATTAGAGTAACGCGTTGATGACCTCATGACACATTTCTGTTCAAGTTGTTTATGGATCTGTCAGGTTTCTGATATGTGTTCCCCATGGGTTAGGGTTCCTACGCCCTTGTGTGTGCTACACATGTCCTGTGTATATTTTCTGGTACATTAATTGGTAAGATTAAAAGTAGCGAAGTGGAAGATATTTTAGGCTGAAATAAGAATAAATTTTTTACTTCTCTTTAAAACAGAAATGATTGCTTTATAGCGGCTGCATCATGCAGGTATTATTTGTGAGTTCATAGAAAATTTCTGCTCTGGGGATGAGCACATGTGTCGACCTTCAGCTGCGTCAGAAGATGAAAATATTCAGAAACGGTAGCAGCGATTTATCAAGCTATAATCACTGTGACAGCAACACAAACACACAGAGAGGAAGACAAGCCAACGAGCTTAAAGCCACAGAAGCACAGAGAGCGGCTGCTGCTGCAGCACCAGGTTCATGCTGAAGGTTCAAGGACATCCCTGCTTTAATGTGCACAGCCAGAAGATGGACTACCCACCACACACACACACACACACACACACACTGTACATATGCAGACTGAGAATAGCTGCGATGAAGCTATAATTGGAATCCCCATGAGGCAGCAGAGTGTTATTGTCCCCACACAGACAGGATCTCTGCAGCACCTCTTACTGTAGATCTGAACCCTGAGGACAGGCGCAGCACTCTCTGCTCCGCCTGCAGGGATCATCAGCATGTCTGTCCAGCTGGCTGTGAAGCTGCAAGGTTTTTACAACGGACACAATGAACTTTTTACTGACAAATTAAACATAAACTGCATTCTCATTACAAATGTGTGCAAATCTTTGTCAATATTCCACTAATGTCGAACAAACACAATTTTGCAATTGTGCATTAAATAAGAAACATTAAAATCACATGTGATTAAGCTTGTTAATGCAATAAGTCATTAAACATCATGGCAGCAACGAGTGTAAATAGTTACGACATATATTCATAATTCAACACTCATCTATCAGCCAATCAGAGGAAATGCTGGCACCTCATTCAGGTGCTGGAGCGGTAAGCGCATCCTACTGGGGTGCAGCTACGTATGCAGCATTTTGGGGAAATTGTAGTCAGCCATTTTACAGGCGATATGTTGGAATGACACAACTTTTTATTAACTGTGTGATGCTGTGACATCACACATTTTGTTGCTCTGGTGGAGCAACAAAAACCATTTACATCCTTCTACTTCCTGTCATCTTCTTTGTGGTTTTTGCCAGTGGTAACATCCTGTTGTTGATCACGTGACTCGTATGATGCAAAAAAAGTGTTTCTGTTTTATTTTCATGAAATACTTTTATTTTGATATGGCTGAAAAGCCACCTCATCATAGAGCAAAAAATTTTATTAGAAAACCTGAGTTTTTCCGAAATTTGTTTTTTCCATTTAGCAAATTTATTTTCGTAATTTTTATTTGGGGGAATATTGTGGTTAATGGAAACAAAGCTAGCGTTTCTATACCTTCACGTTCAAAGGTCAATATTTGATTTCAAGACAAAGTCAAACATCCCAACTAATGATGGATACATTTTTAATAAAAACATGTATCTTGATACTAAAACCCAAAATAATGGCACCTTAGAAAGATGGGGAACTGCAGCGATCGATATGACCTTTCCTCACTGGGTGGCCAAACATTAACTGATGGAAAAACCTCATAATTACTTAATTCTATGTTTTTATGTCTAACTGCACAATTACATCCAAGTCCAGTCTGCTGATTAAGCAACACCTGATCTATAAAATTGCACTTATGAGAGAGAAACCAAACACATTTAAGAAAAGTTTAAAGAAACTAAGAATTAAAATTTTTAAAATTGCAAATTAAGTGTTTCATGAATTAAATTGTTTTAGAAAATGTCAGCATAACTGTGCTCAGATTTGATTGTTATATGAATTTATAATTTTATGCACCACATGATCAAAGTCTAACTTTCCACATCTTGGCATAACATGGTGAGTTTAAACATTTCACACTAAAAACATGCAATGCTGCAAAATTAAAACTAAGGTCATAATTCAGATTAATTTGTTACACACATGTTAACGCGTTAAAAGGTTTAACTCAACTAATCAGATTTATTTTGTACTGTGCTTCAGTTAAAATTAATATCTGTCTTTGTTAATGAGCCAACATGTCTATTATTAACTAATATATATATATAAATTATAATCATTTAGCAACAACTAAAGTTTTTGAGTTCCGCCTGTAATTAAAACAATCCGGCAAACCAGAGTGGGTCAAAGTTCAACCTCAGGCATGTAAAAGACTCCAGTTATCACAAAGTATTAGATTTAAGGAAAATTATTCTTTCACACAGGGCCAGGTTGTTTCGTTAAGCTTTTTAAAATTATAATTCATAATTAAAAGCCACTTCATAATCTGAAATATTTAAGTGTGACAAGAAAAATAATTTTTAACACTACAGTGTAAAATTTCCTTTAGCAAGTCCGCTGGTTTGTCCATTTCTTTATTTGTCTCTTATTCTTCAAGAAGTGTTTAGGTCAGAGTGAAGTGGACAAGAAATACTTTGCAGCAAATTGATTGGCAACTCTTTAAATGTTTTCAGCTTGTGAATAATCTTTCTCTGTGTTCGACGACAGACTTCAGATGACTAGAAATGGCTTCATAACTCTTCCAGATTGATGAGCAGCCACATTTGCTCCTTGCTGATGCCTGCCCAGTTTGGCGTTGTTTGCTGCCAGAACTCTTCCTTTTATAGAGGTGATCACACTGAAGATGATCACTTATTCAATGCATTTGATCTGCAGCTCTTGGCTGCCACTTTCACTCTCAAGTCCCAGGAAAACAGTGAGGACAGACTTTAAGCTTCATCATTGTCTAATTAAATAATTACCATATAAACTCTGTTGTCTTTTTGTATACTTGCAACATTTACAAGTTTTTAGATGCATTTAATTTTTACCCTGCACATGAAAGACATTGAATTTTCTTTTTTACCACGACTGTTTTAATCACTAATGTTGAAGTGATAGTTGTAATTTGATGTATTTTTCAGTTTTCCACAACAATGCAGTCTAAATTGTAGGTTGTTTTTTTTATATAGTTTCACTGCAGTTCTGCTGAGTTCTTATAATCTGGGAGAGACTCTTGCATAAGAACAAATAAGCATACATCAGTTTTTTTTCAGCTAAATGGGCTAAACGTCCTCAAAAATACACGAGGACTCAATCTGTTGCTTACTCACCCAGTTTTCATCTCACTGTCATACAAAAAGACAACACCCAGGAATACAGTGCACACGCACACACACATACACACACACACACACACACACACACACGCAGACCATTGGTGGTGTGATACTGCTGAGTCATCGTGGATCCAGCAGGGCGCTGCCAGGCCACGGGCCAGAAAACGCACACAAACAATCCTTTGAGGAAAATATCAGGACATGACATTGACTCCCACCACCCCTCACTGCTGAACACTGAACATTTCTGCACACAGGTAATGATATTTAAGGAAACTCCTGAGACCGTTTGTCCCCACAGTGCAGGTAAACTGATGCACCGACCCCAAAATGCAGCGAGACAAGAACACACACACACACACACACACACACACACACACACACACACTCTAACAACTTATGAGATATTTATCAACTCAGATATTCTGTAAAGTGGTGACAGTAATTTCTTTCTGTCTCAACTCTTTGCCCCGTTCCAGGTGACACAATAGTCACATTTTAATGAGAGTCAATTAAAACTTATGGTCTTGGATATTTAAATGAATATTTTTTCATGTCTGCACTTGTTAGGCACTGAAAATTCACAACTGTACCTATATTTATATATATTTTTTGTATCAGTTGAACCACAGTTGATAATGCAGTGATTATAGCGCAATTTCCTGGAGGATAAAAGGACGCAGTACAGTAGTTTTCCAATTGGGACAATGCATACTTAATGATGCCACAGCCCATCTAAGATCTAGTCATTTGCGGAAATGTTAAGACAAAATTTACTTATTTACTTAGGAAGATTTGCTTAAATAAAATCAGTTAAATTGGAGATATCCCCCTCTGATTTCTGTCCTCAGTGAAACGATTATCAACTAAAATATACTTATTTGCCATTTGCTTATTATAAAATCGATTCTCAACTAAAGAATAATTGTATAGAATGACCAGATTTAGAGTTATGTACTTTATTTCCTTAAATTATGTTAGACTCATAAGCAAGAGGAGATTCAAGAATAATAATATTCCTTGGCCAGATTTGTTGGTCCATCCAGGGTGACCCCGCCTCTCGCCAGGAACGTTAGCTGGAGGCGCCAGCACCTCCCAACCCCACGAAGGGACAAGGGTGTTAGAAAATGGATGGATGGATTTTAGAACTAAAACATGCAGGATGCCGGGCCCCCAGGACCCACTTTGGGCTCCCCTGGTGTAGTGTGTTAGCGATAGCAGAACTAATGTTTGTGATTAGCGTTTAGGACTAACGCAGCTAACGTTTTTTGTTACCAGTGCCCACCACTGGTGGAATAAAGTAATGATCAAAGAAGTTGTTAAATTTCTTCTCTAATGTTCTCCTCATTAGCATATTGCATGAAACCATTTAAAGGCTCAGTAAATTGTCTTTTCAGATTAATTTCCTTGTTATAGATTTAAATCTGTTCTTGTTAACCTCACTGAGAGCCTCGCTGGTCAAATGTGGTTCAGGCTTTTCCTCCTGGATGGTTTCTTTAGAAGCTGCAGTGATCACAGAGATCCTCGGTGAGAAGATGTAATTAAGCTAGCTCTCCTGGGTAAATAAGCGCTGCAGCTGCAGCAGTGGTGAGGATGGAGCACATTTCAGTTCCTTCACTTCAAGTTGAAACTGAACAATCTTTTTACACATGCTGCATTTTCCTCCAGTCTTCCTGTTAACCTGCTCCAGCTCTGTCAGATTCGAGAGGATCAGCTGTGAACAGGTCTGGGCTTTGAATAGGCCACTCCAGAACCTCCACCTTGTTGTCTTTAATCCTTCTCTGTTTTGCTTTAGGTCGCGGGATGCTTTGGGTCGTCATCTTAGACTGATGAACCAGTGAAGGTTTAAGGAAAAAGCACATCTTTTTAAATCTGGTTTTGCTTTATTTTGTGTTTGTTATTTTGTTTGTTGAAGTGTTTGTTGTGATTTTTATCCTGAAAGGTTTTTACTTTATGCTCCAATCACTACATACTCACTCACTGTAGTAGAGAAATCTGTGATGATTCGGTTGTACCCAGGGTTTGTCTTGGTTTGAGGAGCTCGTGCATGAAGAAGAGTTGATGGTGGATGATAACAAATGACCTGCAGACGGGTCAGAACCGAACCACCCTGTGGAGCAGAAAAACAGAATTAAACAGTTTACTTTATAACATTGTCTGCATGTTTGTGTTCCTGCAGCAATTGAGCAGAGCATCGAGCAGGAGGAAGGTCTCAACAGATCATCAGCGGACCTCCGGATCCGTAAGACACAGGTGGGTCGGGTCCAGAGCCGGTCGTGGTCTGGATAGCGCCTTCTCACATTCAAACCCGTCATGTAGCAGAACCAGACAGTTGACCTCTCCAGAACGGGTCAAGCTTACAAAGTCTGTCAGCAAACGATAAAAGTTTAATCCGAAGAGCAGAAGTCCTTGTTTGTCATGTGACTGCTGCTGATTAAATGTGTTCAAACTGACACGCATGTTACAGCCAGACGACACCTCTCACCCTAACCCTCACACACACAGAGCAGCTTTATCACTAAAACAATTATTTTTTAGCTTTTTAATTCATTCCTGCTCAAAGTTCCTTCTGAATGTCACTTCCTCATGCTCTCTCGCTCGGCAATTGGCTGCAGCCGTCATGTCTGCTGCTGCCCAGTGGACAAGAAGGGAACTGCAGGCACCAACAATAGCAGGATCAGCATATTGGGGCCGTTGCAAATGGAAGAAAGGAGTACAGTGATCCCTCGCTGTAATGTGGTTCACCTTTCGCGGTCTCGCTGCTTCGCGGATATTTTTTTTTGTACAGTTTTTTTCACAGTGCTTTGTGTTCTGCGTCCTGATTGGCTAAAATGTACATAATACAGATTGGCCATTCAGAAGATGGAAACTGAAACTTTGAATGCCTGCTGAAAAAAACTAGCCAGAGGCTCTGCAGCAGATCCAGCTGTGAATCTCGAGGGGCAGCTTGGAGGAGACGCTTTAATGCCACGACTCCGGATCACATTAAGGCCCGATTGATGAACACGCACATCAGCTGACCTGGAAACAGGTTTTGTTCTTTGGTTTCAATGTAGAGTATTTAATTATGCTGTGTAATAATGGTAAAAAACTTAAGGTAACTACTTCACGGATTTCACTTATCGCGGGTTATTTGCGGAACGCAGCCCCTAAGAAAATCGAGGGATCGCTGTATATTTCAACAATTTGGAGATTAGTCTGAAATTTTCACACACAAAAGAAGAATTTTTCAAGTTTTTAATAAAATTTCTTGAGTTTTTGAAAGCTTATTTACTGCCTTTTTTCTATCTACAGTATCTCTAATTTGCTGTTTTATTTTATTAATCATGTGTAACCAATGTTATTAAGAGCCATTGAGGAATCTCCAAATGATCGGTTCAACAAAAATAAGTTCCGAGTGTCTGGATGTAGATCATGGAGTTCCAGCTCTGGTTCACAGGCCTTCCCAGTTAAACCAGTTCATCCACATTCAACCAGTTTTCCTCCTTGTCTTTCTCCAGCACTCGACGCTGTCGCGTAAATTTGTGGAGGTGATGACCGAGTACAACACCACGCAGTCCAAGTACCGGGACCGCTGCAAGGACCGCATCCAGAGGCAGCTGGAGATCAGTGAGTTCAACACCCAACATGGCGGATGGTAAACACAAACAATACCAGCAGCAACAAACCAGCAGCAACAAACCAACAAACCAGGCAGAAACTCCAGATATTGAAACAAGTTCTGCTGGAGATTTTTTGCTGTTAAATGTTTTTTCTCTCCACTGTCGCTACATTCATACTCGGTAGAAGGGATTGCTGTAAAGACGAGTCAACGCAAGCAACTGTCTACTGTCGCCCCCTGCTGGTCCAGGAGGAGTGAATGCTGCAAGTCAACGACTCGATGTTCTGCTGGGATTCCTTAGATAGAAACTTCTGAATAATTAATTATACTGTACTGTGTAAGAAGTAGGATCAGTTGGAATGGATGTGTGAATGAATTTAAATGATTTTTTTTGCAAAGTGCCTTGAGATGGCACTTGTTATGAAATGGCGCTTCAGAAATAAGCTGACTTTATTTACGCTGCTGAAGGAACCGTCCAGAACTTCAGTTTTCGCTGCAAAGAACGAGCTTTCGGCGGTTCAAGATGGCCGAGGACAGCGTTACGTTACCGCCGGTGCAGAGCTGTCTTGGGATCGGCAGCAGGTGGAGGAAAAAGGCTGGAAACTTCTGTGCCTGAAAGGTTTAAATCAGGAGAAATGTCTTCCAGTTTGGTGGCGATCAGTGGATATTTTAAATCAAAGCCTGCGTTCACACTGCAGGCCTCGATGCTCGGTTACGATTTCTTGTGAAATCCACCTTTTTTTTTTTTTTTTGCGTTGTCGTTCACACTTCTAAACATATGCAGCATTTGTGTGATCTCCTGTGTGAACTGCAAGCAACCTAAAAGTTGTAATATTACGACTTTATTCTTGTGTCATTACAACTTTATTTTGATAATATTTTGATTTTATTCTCTAATTATTTTTGAGTTATTCTCGTGATATTTGACTTCACTTCCTGAACTTGCTCCTGTGACCTGAGGTCGGTCAGAACAGAAACACAGAAACATTTTATCTCTAAGCTGGTTGCCGTTTGGTGAAATCCTGCGTCATAAATCATACTCCTTCTGTTGGTTGGACCCTAACGGATCAAAACGGCAAATAAGAAGATGCTGAGTGATGTGACAGGTTGCCATGGCGATCTCCTGTGAATAATCTCATCGTTTCTGCTCTGTCTGCAGCTGGAAGAACCACCACCAACGAAGAGCTGGAGGACATGTTGGAGAGTGGCAAACTGGCCATCTTCACCGATGATGTAAGCACCGCACCTGCGGTCACTTTAAGGTGGAGCCTTCTGCTTCCTGTACGCATCATCATGTGGTCAGGATGCAGAACGGCCACAAGGTGCGCTGAAACATCAAGTGAAGGCAGCCTTTGCTTCTGGACATGGGAAGGAAAGCTGAAGAAAAGCCGCCACTGCTTTTATTCTGAAGGAGTTCATATTGTTTTCTTCTTCAAATTAAAAGCGGCCATGACTGCAGGGATTTAACAAAACACCTGGCTGCAAATGACAGCTGAGCTACTCTGATTGAAGCCACTTGTATTGTGATGTCACAGTGTGGTGACCAATCAGCACAGGTCAGTAAGGTTCAGGTTTACAGCAGGTGTGGAGTTAGTCTGAACAGGTAAGTCCGTCCAACTGCCAAAGAACCAAAAGAGACGACAAACAACAATAAATCATTCAGAAAGCAACTAAAACTGGAACCTGTGACTTTCATTTCACAGGCGAAGATGGAAAACAAAACGTTTCTTTACCAACTAACCATATTATGACCAGAAAATAGAAACAATCCTTTTTTCTCCTTTATTTAACCAGGTAAACCCCGTTGAGATCCAGATCTAATTTTCAAGAGAAATTTAAATGACTTGTACACAATGCTGAAAAAAACAAGACAAAACTAATACAGAAACAGATAAACATTTGAATTGATGTTAAAATCACAGAGACAGAAAAAATGTAGGTGGAAGCATTAGCTTAATTTAACTACGTCTAATTTAAAATGCTAATGCTAACCAAGCATTTAATAAGGCTAATCAGGAAGTCAACTCCAGCTAACAGTGTAATAATCCTTGCTACTCTGAAAGCTAACTGCAGCTAGCACAATTAGCTGTAATCTAACTTAGGCTAATTATAGCTGATTCAGAGTCCAACTTCAGCTAAACTGACAGATAACACATCCATAAATTATTTCTCATCTTATAAAACAATTTTTACTTATTTTGAAGCTAATTGTAGCGAACCGTATGCTAATTTCACCCCTTTAAGAAGCTAGTTTTAGCTAATCCCACAATTTAATAGAATATGTCTATTGTCACCAATTACAAAATAATTTCAGCAAAATAATTTCAGCAAATGGATTTCTGGATTTGCGGTTTGTTTGGCTAATTAGCAATTAGCCAAATTGCTAATTTGAAGGTAATCTGGATGCTAACCTGTCTAATTTCCCTTTTTCTTTATTTTTTGTACTTTGTGTACAACTGGTCCATACAGATAAACTTATCCAACTAGCTAACTTAGAAGCCAGTAACTCATTTTTAACTGTATGTTGATTATATAAAATTTAAGTCGATAAATATTGTAGATGTTGAGTTTTTTCTTTTCTTTGAGATGAGCAGATTTAAACTGCGGAAAAATGTTCTAATAATTTACTATTTATTAATTTATTATTATCTAATAATTTACCAAATTTTAGATTTTATCCTCTTTTCTAAAGTTACTTCTGTAGACTTTGTTTTTTTTTACGTTCTGTGACGGGGCAGAGAAGACAGAATATGCTTCTGTAAACTTGTTCTGCAGATCAAAATGGACTCTCAGATGACCAAGCAGGCCCTGAATGAGATCGAGACCCGACACACCGAGATCATCAAGCTGGAAAACAGCATCCGTGAGCTCCACGACATGTTTGTCGACATGGCCATGCTGGTCGAGAGCCAGGTAGGCCACAAGTGTTGGAAAGCTACCTGATCCCATAGAGGAGTTGCTTGGTGTCGTTTAAATTCAGATGTTTGTTTTAGGGAGAAATGATTGACAGAATTGAGTACAACGTAGAACACTCCGTCGACTACGTGGAGCGAGCCGTCTCCGACACCAAGAAGGCCGTAAAATACCAGAGCCAGGCTCGCAAGGTAAGGCTCTAGCTTCCCCTGATGAAACTCTGCTCCGGACCCCACCGTCCATCCAGCAGGCTCCTTTTCAAACTGCTAACAGAAGGCTAGCAAAAATGCTAAAAGCCACCAATTTGTCCAATCGGAATCCAAAAAATGTCCGTGGAGCTATTCCTCCATTTAGCATAAGACACTTTTTGGCAACAGTGGTTAACATCTATGAAGACTCCTTCATGTCCATGACAGTGTGGAGTCAGTCTTATGCTCTCCCTTCCAAATACAGTGTTGCCTCTTCAACCAACAAATGACTGGATTCCAACTGCAAACTCCAGAAACTCGTGCAGCTGCCTCCCTTCAGGAACTCAAACCTTCCTGTCGGTCTTTCAGTGTCTTAAAGGAATTTAATGTCCAGAATGGGATTTTAGCTGCAGAGGAATTGCATTCCTATCAGACGACTAACTATCCAGTTTGAACTTAAAGTGCTGTTTTTAGCTGTTTTTGCTTGAATCTTTAACATTCCAGTATTTAACTATGCTAGCTTGCTTTCAGACTCTGTTCTGCTTCGCTCACTATTTGGTGAGAAAATCATTTTAATAAACGAAAATTTGCACAACCAGTCAAAACAACAGCACGCGCCGTCCTGCATCGACACGTCGCGTTAATGGAGACAGAAACCGGGGGTTCAAACTCACAGAAAGATTTTTATACAATTTTTGTCCAAATTTCCCTTTCCGTAAATCTTAAGGACGTCTCAGTCGTTGGAACGGCTCTTAAAACGTGCGAGCCTAGCATGTTTGTTTCAGTTGTATTTACCCAGAATGCCCTGTGCTGCTTTTGACGGTCCCTTCAACCGAATCCAGACCAGTTAAATTTTTTGTTCAATTACAAATTCACGCCTCCTCAAATGAACCGCCCTTTCTGGGCAAACGGCCTGGAGTCGGATTAAATTGGACTGAACAGAGCTGGAGGGAATTCAGCCTCAGATTTCTAACAAAAGACAACACTAAACGTTTTAAACAACAGGAAAAGTCAAATGAGAAAGTGGTTCCAAATGTTTTCCCTCATCATTCATGCGTTTGCTTCCTACTGTCGCCCTGCAGAAGAAGATCATGATCATCATCTGCTGCGTCATCCTCGGCGTGGTCCTGGCGTCGACCATCGGCGGCACGCTGGGCTTCTAAGACGTTCCTCCACCTGCTGCCATGATGACTGATGCCGACCGACTGACCGACAGCCAGCAGAGAAAAGAAACAGCAACGACAACACAAAAAACTTGAAACACAAATGCAAGACCGACAACCAATCAGCTAGGAAGAGATAATCCAATCACAAATAAGAGGAAACACCACGGGTTTGGGCGGGGTACAAAAAGCTAAGAAGAAAACACAGTAACACCACATGATAGGTGACTTATCCACACAACAAGAGAGGGAAAATAAACCTATTTATGTAAATGTATTGAACAACACATGGGTTAGCTACCTGTAAAAAGTGATAACCTCTAATATAACTTTTACTTTGTTGTTTGTTTGGCTGTTTTCCTATGTTTTGAAGTTCCTTGTTTGTTTTTTTCGGGAGTCTCCGAGGACAGTGACGGCTGCTGGGTGGGAGTCCTGTGGGACAAATCTGTCATTCGGGTTCCTCACGTTCATTTCAGAAAACAAACAGCTAATGCATAGATGTAGAAAACCCGAAAGTTGGGGAACGATGTTAATGTTGTGCCTCGCCGTCAGCTAGTCCACCTCTCATTGGCTGCTTTGCCCGTCATTCACCTCGGCCAGCCTGTTACCGGAGACCGACTGGACCCTGAGAGCAGATGCTTTCACAGCCGGCTGCGGTTGGGAAAACACCGCGTTGACAAGGGGGAGGTCAGACTCCCCTGACTGTTGCATCGATCCAACCAAAGAGTTGGGGAGGGAGGGCCTCTGACCGTCCTGGTTATTCTGATTGGCCAGCGTAGGCGACAAGGTGATACCTGAGGGCTGGGTGGAGATGGACAGTTAATCTATGCAGTTTAGATACAAGAAAGACGACTTGTCCCGCCTACCAACACAGAGATAGCCAATGAGAATCTGTTAAAAGCCAGGGCCGTCATCCTCAAGCTGCTCAAGGAGTCAACAAAAAATAACGGAAACGCATCAAAACCAACAAACAGGCGAAACCAGTTACCCTGGTGTGGCGATGGTCCTGTGGCCGTTTGTGTTTCGATGGCGAGCGTTTGTTGCTTTTGTCGTGCTGCTGTTCCGGTGTGTGCGTGACGTATCCTGTGCTGTATCTGCTTAACATTGTGTTACCGTTGAGTTTGTGCGATCCGACGCGTCTCCGGTGTGTTTGTGTTGGAGAAGCTGTGATGTTTCGGTTGCCACACATGAAGGCATTCCTGTAGATAATGTGAAAGGAGCATCACTCCTCTCTGCATGCCGAGACAGGATGCTCCAACAACCCGGACTAGGAGTACAGCAGCTTCTACGGCCAATTCACATTCTCTATGGTGCATTTCCCTGGAAGGTGGATCAACGTGACACACATTAATTCACAACATGAACATGTCATATATGTTTTAACTTCTGACGTAGACAGACCCCATGAATGTTGTGTTACTGCCAGTGTTAGGGTTAGTCTGAGCCGCTTTGCATGGTGTAGAATTCGCTTGTGTTTGTGTAGGTTGTGCAGAAGCTTATTGAAGATTTATCATCCGTTTTCTAGATACTTTTTCTAAAAACCGTGAAAGGCATTCGTGGTGTCCGACCTAGTATGGTGGAAAAGATTCAGAAAATACAAAGGGTTTGTGGCTCGTAACAATATAGCAAGACAATTACTTTTTAAATTATTGAAAGCTATTTCTAGCTAATCTGATCCTTGATATTTCAGAAGCTAATTCTAGCTGCACCAAAACTATCCAATCTGGAAGCTAATTATTGTTAATAAACTAATTCTAATTTTGGGGGAAGCTCCCTGTAAAGATATTTAATTATACAGAATGAAAAGTATTTATTTGACTGTTAGCCTGTGAACCACATTATGCTAATTTGGAAGCTAATCCTTGTTAAACTGGAGGACCATTTTAGCTAATCATAGATTTTAGCTAAAAAAATATAGACAAATCTCCAAAATCATTGGCCAATTCTAACTTAAAGGAAAGATATCTGTAAAAACATTTGATTTTACAACACAAAAAGTATTTATCTGTAGTACTTTGTACGTTATTAGTCTGTAATTGTGAACCAAATTAATTTGGAAGCGAATCATTGTTAACCTGGAGGATAATTCTAGTCAAGAAATTTTAGCTAATAATTAAATAATACCTGCAGTAAAATGTGAGTTTAAACAGGTTTTTATGCTGTGTTTGCAGTAGCAACCTACCCATTGCCCAAAGCATGCAAACTAGAATGCTAACTATGTGGAACCACTAGCTAATTTCAGCTAGCTATTAGAGTTAGCAGTGTTGAACTCACTGGGACAAATCCCCACGTTTACAATACCAAGAACATAAATGCTGTAGGAACGTTTCACTGTGTTTGAAATCTGGGGTTTATTGGAAAGGTAGCAGTACTGGATGAAAAGCTGAAAATGGCCGAACAAATTGTTGGTTTTACAGAGTGATGCAGTCTCACGGCAGCTCATGGAAATCTTTACCTGCATATGTTTTAAAAATATTGACAAATTTGCTCAGATTATCCAAACTCTGAGGGATTCTTCCATTAATAAAGCATCTGAGTCGCTGGGAGTCGGTTCAGACTGAGCTTTTAATAATACTCAGTCTGAAACGTTGCTGTGTCTGTTCGGAAAGGTTTGGTGAGGTGTTCGTGATTTGCCAGGACGCTGGTTGGGTCTGAGGTTCTGGAGGAATGCGCTCAGGCTCTGTGATACGGAGGTCATCGTACTTCTGTTGAGGCCTGCGCTGGAGGAAAAACCACCTTCAGATCCCTCCGCACTCCCTGCCAGAGCAATAAGCTTCAGTTCAGAGTCCAGGAAGTAGTCGTTGTTTAGTGGAAAATGTGTTTTTTCTTGAGATGTAGAAGTTAGCATCGTTAGCTTTAGATGTCTGTGATGCCCTTGATGTTCTAGTTTCAGGTTTGGAGAAGATTGGGGTCTACTTAATTTATTCTTTGGCTTCAATAAACCAAAACTGTTGTGTTAACCAAAGTGTCACCCTCTTCTCCCAGCAGCAAAATCCAACAAATCTCTCAAACGGTCCGTCTGTAGATTCAGGATGATTGGATCCTTTCTCAGCTGTTGTCGTTGGTTTTTAGTGGTTTCCAACAGGTAAAGAAACGTAAACCGAAGTGGATTTAATGACTTAGCGAGTTGAAATCTCATTGTAACCTCATGCATCAGATTTTTTTAAAAGTTAGCTGCGCTTTTCTTCCCTCAGCGCCATGGTCTATTGGATGGTTGTCCTGTGGTGGTTGAGGTGGACGAACATGAGCGGTGTCAGGATGCCGTCAAAGCACCAGCCAGTTTGTTGACAATGACGTGTTTTGTGTCTGTATTTTCTGTAAAGTTCCTGTTTCATCCATCAGGCCCCTGAAAACACATCAAACCACAAAGACGTCACCAAAATGATTCAGAGGGTCGGTTCGCCTGAGTGTCCGGCCCTCCCGGCCCTCTTGTCTTGTGTTGTAGTCGTTTGGTTGTATAAAAAGATGGCGACGCGCGTTGGGAGTCTGACCTTCCCCTCCATCCTGCTGTGTGTAATAACTATAACGTTAATAATAAAAAAGGCATGCAAAGCGTTGTGGAGTTTGCATGAAGGTGTTTTTGTACCCCACCCCGCCCTCCTTACCGTGCACTTTACCACTCATCGGACCTGTTTGATTAGCACATTAGCTACTAGCCACAACTTATTACCTGTTATTAATTGATCTGCGTTTCAGTATTTCTGTTAGACGTGTTTTGTTGGAACATAATTGTTTTATTTAAATGTGAAAGGCTAAACTCCCGTCAGCTTCGGTCATTCAGGTCCGTCTGGACTTCTTGCTGGATTTCACCCCGCCTTTATCTGCCGGGCTTGTTTCCTCCACCCTTTGTTTGCTGAGAAATGGCCTGTAGGCTGACCTCCGGCTGCTCCTCCACCCATCGTTGTGCGTGTGCAGCATGTTTCCCTGCGTCTTCGGTGAAGACGGCGTGTTTGTGAGCGCGTGTTGGCAGCACGGGTTTATCTCAACGTGCAAAGCGTCAGACTGCAGTCCGCCGGGTTGCAGCTGTTTTCACAAGTTGTTAAAAAATTGCGACTAAGAGGATCAGAGCCCTAAATGTACGCGATGTTCACTGTTTGTTTGATTCAAACCAAAGCCTTCTCCCTCCCACTCGTGTTCTCAAAATGTCCGCCGCTAGAATCGAAGAGCACAAAGCAAGTGAAGTTTACACCTAGACGTTCCTCAAACAGATACAGCAATTTAAAAAAAGCAAAAATTAAAGTGAAAAGCCTGCCCTGATCCCCCCCACGCACCACCAGCCCTCACTGCATGATGGTCCTTCCCTGCATCAGCTGATCCGACCAACCTGAACAACGTCTGCCTCCAGTTCCTTTTCTCCCGTAGATGCTAGTTTGTGGTCTGATTAGTGGAAAATATGGCACATAATCATAACCAGAGACAACGGTGGTGCTTTCTTCTTCTATTCAATAACTGCTCTTGTTTTGGTGTCATTTTGTTTTTCCTGTAAAGTTAATCAGTCGTCTTCACACCTCCGGATCAACGTGCTGCTGCGGCGGGAGCAAGAGAAAAATTATTCAAATTATAGATTATTGTTAATTATGATGCACATTTATGTGTAAATTTGTGGGAAAATATAGAAATTAAAGTCAAAGTTCAACTTAATTCCAGGATATCTAACAGTAAGACCAGTTTTCTGTTGCTTTCAGGCTGAAATATGACCCGAGGTCCGTCAACCTACCTGACCAACACCGGAGAACATTTAGAGGACGTGAATTCATAAAGATTTTCACCAAACGGGAACGGACCTCGGATTGTTGCAGAAAACTTTCTGATGCCCCACCTTGGAGAAACATGGATTTATAAAAACTAATCTCTTTGCAAACATGCGGTTTGTTGCAGATGTGCATCCAGATGTTTGCATAATTCAGATGTTTTCCAGGAGAACGTTTGAAATAAAAACATTTAGTTATCAGAGCTCCACAAACCGCCAGCGAGCGTTGTCCGCGGCGTGACGAAAGACTGCAGCGACTAATATATAAACAACAATATATAAATATTTTCATGTAAATCTTACACCAACATACTGTATGACTGTGTGTACATGGCCGCGTGCCATTACTGCTTCTGTGGGCGTGATGCCGTTTTTCTGTCAGAGCAGGAAGCGAGCGAGCAGGAAGTGGATCATCCTGAGGGGTTCGGGCGCGGCGCAGAGGCTCCAAAGATCGACTCTGTTAGCCAAACACTCCGCCGTGTTGCTCCTCCGCTATCGTCATTTTGCTTGAAGTAAACATGAGTCAGTCCTACTTTTTACCTCCTCATTTGTCGGACCAGAACCTGCTCTGCGATGATTTTTGTCTTCATGGGACGATTTTCGGAAACAAAGCCTGCTGCGTGTCCTGCTCTGATTACATGAAACTTTGATTTTTTTCGTTGCAGTAAAAGCTGTGACTTGTTTTGAACTGATTTTTTATGCTTGATCCAAACGTCTCTTTGCTCTCTTCATCAAGCGAGACAGTATTTGGTTTCTATCAGTGTTTATTTTTCCTGAGTGGGAGGAGTTAGGGGAGGGGTCAAATAGATAGACCACACCCACATAGTCCCTGCCATATTAAGAAATACACTTAAATAACATTATTATTATTATAGTTGTTGTTGTAATAATTCTAACCATAAAAGGCAAATAAAATGCAGAAAAACATTTGCAAAAACCCAGGAGAGTGAACGGCTTCACACGGTGATCAAACAGAAAAACTTTTAAAAAGGGAGGTGACCACGATTCCATGATTTAAAGAAGTACAAAAGGAGTTATGTTATCATAAATAATAGTAGTAATATTGAATATTGAATGCTCGCAATTTTGTCAAACTGAAACTGGAATCTTTGTGTTCTGTAATTATTGTAAATAACTTCAAAGAGAGAAAAAATGACTTGCATGTCTATGTATAAATCTACTGAGATATTTATTCCCGTCAAAGTTGACAAGCACTTCGATGTCTGTCCTTTTTCGCTGCTTTTATTTCCCGGACGTCGCGTGTCCTAAGCCCCGCCCCTCCGCTCTCCGTCGGCGGCAGAGAGACGGCGCCGCGTAGCTTCCATCGCCGTCGTTCTCCGCCTCGCTCAGTCCGGACGCTGTGTCCGCTCACGGCCGCTCCTCCGTCCATAACCCCAAATCCAGAGGCTCCACCCACTGGCTCCTCTGATGAAAGTGCTTCCCTCCATATTAGGAAACTAAACCCCGCCTCCAGGGCCTTAGAAGCCACGCCCCTGGTCCCTCTGGAAGTCCTGTTCAGGGTCACCACCTTTCAGTTCGACGTTGTCTCTCCGCCGCATTTCGCCAAACATCCGACCTTTTCCTGTCTGGTTCCCACTTAGCCTGCACCCAGTCCTCCAAAACTGACTCAGTTCGACCAGCTCATAGCCATATCCAAGTGACAGTGCCCAAACAGTCTGTAAACTACAGGTCAGTTGGACTGGGGTCAGCAACTCTGAGACAGAATCGGTGGTGGTGGTACGCATCAACTTTAGAGAAAAAGCACACATCCACCGGATGAAGCAAAGGGACTTTCTTGCTGATCTTCATGCTCTCACTAACCAAACCACCTCCGACACCAGTAGAATAAAACTAGATTTTAATCCGAGTTGCGTATTCAGATTTCCACCAGTCTTCCTACTACCCAACTTTCCTCATTTTTTATTCCCAGAGGAGTTCCTGGAGGAGATCGGAGCTCTGGTTTCTCGAAGTCGTCAAAGGGATGCAAGAGCATAGTCCAGGACGAGCTAGCATAGTCCAGGACGAGCTAGCATAGTCCAGGACGAGCTAGCATAGTCCAGGACGAGCTAGCATAGTCCAGGACGAGCTAGCATAGTTTAGCGAAAGTTAAAGTTAAGTAAAGCTAACTGAGTTCACTAAAGGCAAGCTAAGCTTAGTAAAAAAAAAGTTAGCTAAACTCAGCGTAAACTAGCTACCTTCCCAGTGAACCAGTTGTAGTTCTTGTCGTTTTACGCGGTCAGGCCGTTTGGCGGCTTCGAGGTCTGCGGTCCGGCCGGAGTCGCCACCCAATTCCAGGCCCGGTCTCCAGCCTCACACAGGCCTTTCGTAACAAAGCGTGCAATATTCAGAGAAACAAGGGCTGACCTTATCATGCAGAGGCGACCAGGCCGGCCGATACGCCGCGCTCTCCAGCAGGAACTCCCGACGCAGAATCCCGGCGTCCAGACGCCATGATGACGCCATGATCCGGGGAGAAACACGCCACTGTTTTTGTTTTACTATTATTATTTTTAGGCGGCTGCATGCTGATCCTGTGCTGGGGGAGGAGGTGGGGGGGACGGCAGAGAAGAGACGGAGATCAGAAAAAAAATGTCCGCACAGTAAAAAATCGCAGAAAGAGGACAGTGACGTCGCTCTTTGCACGCAACTTTGACCGGAAATGCAACTCGTGTCCCGTTTTTTTTGTGTGTGTGTATGTGTGCGTAGCGTAATGTAAAGCGATCTGTCCCCCCTCCTCCCCCGCTGCCCTCCTGCCCCTCCTGCCCCCTCTCTCGTACTGCTGTTGGCTGTTCTGTTTAGTTCATGTGACGTGCCAGTATCCCCCCCCCCCCTTCTTTACCCCCCCGGCGCCCCTCCTCTTCCTCACCCCCCCAGCCTCACCCTTCCTCTCTTCATGGATCTTTAAGATGACAACTCTATGCAGATGCTGTCTTTTATAAGTGTGTCAAAATTTTAATTTAAAATAAAAACTAAAAAAACAAACCCTGACAGACATATTGAAATGAAACAAAAAATTAATAAAGAAAAGGATTGTTCAGTGTACTCTGTGGCGTCATGGGATCATTATTGCTTTGTGGATGGATGGATGGATGGATGGATGGATGGATGGATGGATGGATGGATGGATGGATGGATGGATGGATGGATGGATGGAGATCATGAGGGGACTCAGCACAGAACCGTGAGGAACACCGGAGGAATTCAATTTCAACCCAAAGCAGTAAAACTATTCAACATGACTGGAAACGTCAGATCGGCTCTAAAATAACGTCACCAACATTTGATGCGACTCCTGCACGCCCCCGTGTGGCTGGCCTGGGATTGTCCTCTCTGCAGCTGCTGATGGAAACACGGGGAAACTAAAACTGTGGAGAGTGAAGAGTGCCAATTAAAAATAATATAAGAAATAATAATTTTAATTTACTTTATGTCTGAGGCAGCCAAGAGACGTCAGGGTCTCTGCAGAAGCAGCCAATCAGATGTCAGTGTTCCCAATCATCCCACCCACCATTTTGTGCTTCATCAAAGGAATATGGAATCATTTATGAAATGATGAAATAATATAGTTCTTAAAATGAAAAACATTTGAGGTACATATCATTTCCATTTATTTCCAGTTTTTTTTAAAAAAAAGAATGTTTAATTATTTCAGAAGTATTCATTATAATTTAGCACTCTTCATGCTCCACACAAAATTGAGAAAAACATGAACCATGTATGGAGACCCAAAAGTGCCACAATCCAACAAAAGAATATTTCTACTTCTTATTTATAAAACATACAAAACAAAATATGCAATAGGTGGAGTAACTATAAAGTATGAATAATTTATTAAATACATGATATCTTATACAGGATTTAGCAACAGCACGTCCTATTTAACCCATTACTCTTGTCTGACGTTAAACTGCACTCCATGACCATCACAGAGAAATCTATATTGTGCTGCAATGAGACAAAAAATAAGTTGTGTAACAGAATTCATATAATGTAATAATAAAATTAAAATGTAATTTTTTTATTAAATTGTGACACTTCTGGCCTTCCGTACAATTGTCGGGGATGTTGTTGGACTGTTTCTCCAGGAATCAGACTCGTAAACTGATTATTTTTTTCTCATCTATTTATTTTCAGTACTCAGCAGTAAGGGTTATAGTATATGGACAAGTTCTCTGTTAAGAAATGAATTATCAAAACATAGTTTATAAAAGTGTATAGTAAGCATTACATCATATATACGCATGAAAACAAAGTTTGAGCTTCAAACGGAGGATTACAGCTGCTCCAAACTTTCTTCTTCTCTAATCTACTGAGATGCAGGCAGGAAGTGTCGGAGGACAGACGGCGGATGGGGATATTTCTGTGTTCTAGATCACATGGACTCCTACAGCACTTGACGGTCACTGCACGGCTTTCACTTTATTTTTTGACTAGCACCGGTGCTCCTCGACACGCTGACAGACACACACAGGCTTCCAACAGTTAAATAAGGGAAACGGGAAAGAAACACCAATAAATACAGGAAGTGGGACAGAGCCGGGCGTCCCGCCGACTCGGCCGGGAAGTCCGTCCGGAAGCAGGGAGTCGGCGTGACGTCACGGGGTGAAGAAGGCAGGATCCGGATGAGTCCGTCGGCTCCGAGCGGAGGGGTGCTTCACATCGACACGGCTCTAAAGTCACACAGCCTAAACACTAGCGCGGTCCGATACACGAGTTAATCATCAATAATCAATAATCAGCTTCATATAAATAAATGAGTTACTACAGGATCTGCTTCCTTCGGTCAAAGCCGCAGATGAGAGTTTGGGATCCAGTTCACACACACGGACTGCAGGTTCTGATGGTTTAGCCAGCAGGTGGCGCTGCAGCCAGCAGGACAAACATGGAGGAATTTCCGGTTCGAGTCGGAGGAGAACCAGATGATCGGGCTCAGAAAAACTCATAAGAAAAAAACTCCACAGTCCAATTCGGAACCAGAACCCGGTTCTGGTCTGATCTGAGAAAAACGCTGTGATTGGCAAACTACGGTGCGGTTCCGGTTCTGATCCACTCAGCCCGTCAGGTTCTGCTAGCATGAAGAGTAAACCGGGTTCTGACCAGCGATAGGACTTCCGGCTCTTTGAAGGGAACCGAATCTTCAGGATCAGCTCAAAGAACTGTTCAGATGATCAATTTTTAACACGTCATTTTATCCCCAATATGGTTTTTATGTTCAGTTTTTGTGGGTGAAGTTTAAAAAACAAGTTAATTATCTGTAATAAGTTAAAAATGTTTCTTTCAGAAACATGTTTTTAGAAATATATGAAGGTTAAATATGGAGCTTTTACATGCGCTGTGTGCATTAATAACGTTTTGCTGATATTTATAACAGTATATGGAAGTTCATCTCAGAAACTGATGTCGGATCATCTGTGGCCCAGAACTGCGCGGGGTTTTTAATATCGTCGCCCTCTACTGGTGCAAAACAGGCATCGCAACATTTACTAATGGAGAAGCTGCTGAAGCAAAACCAGGACTTCAGACTTTAACCCGGATTTGGTTCTGGTGGAGGAGGAAAAGTCTCCAGAGCCAGAACTTGGTCAGTAATTTAGCAGCAAAAAATGTTTTTTTAAACTGAAAATGTTTACTTTGTTGCCAGTTTTCTGATTAAGTTGCAAGTTAATTTCAGGCCCTGAAATTAACAGGTTTAAATTAAGTCTCACTACTATAAAAATATAAGTAAAAAGCTGGCTGTTCTTTCTGAAAATTAAATTTCTGATGTTTTTCCTCCAATTCACTTAATTTGACCCAGTTCAGCTCAAAGTTGTAACTGGAAATCTGTAAAGTTGAAGTTGAGCTCTCTGAGCCACCGCAGCAAACAGACGTTCTTCCAGCATCTGCACCGTTTCAGGGTTGGACCAGGAATGTTGAGACTGATCCAGCACCAAACATCAAACTTCCTGTGAAGCGTCAGCGGCGGAGGAAAGAGCAGTAGGAAAACTTGTTACGGTAAATCCAGACAGTGTTGGATACAAAGACGTATCTGTGGTTTGATTAATGCGAATGAAATGCGTTTTAACAACTTGTTGGCACAGAAAACATCCGCTCTGAGTCCGTGTGTGTGAACCAGATAATAGGAAGTGTCTCTCTGTTACAGCACACACACACACACGTCTTAAGTCTGAAAAAGTCCCATGAGTCTTTGCTGCCCGACAGCAGGGGGTGAAGGTCCGACGGCCAAGCTCCACTCGTGCTACGTTTCAGAGTGAGAAGGCTTTAAAACACTGACGAAGGCCACCAGAGGAACCAGCAGCGACCCAACGACCCCACAGTCCGGGTCAGGCTCAGGTGCTGCAGCTGTGGGGGGGCATCATGCAGGGAGGCATGGTTAGCAGAAGGTCTGTGTGTGTGTTTATCTGTCCTCACACACACTGCCACCACACACCGAGGAGGACGAAGGTTCAGCTACGGTTTGGCACCGTCAGCGCTGGACACCCACTCAGACTACACGAAAGGTCCGCCGGGCATGCCCAGGTAGTTGGGCGCTGCCATGGCCGACGGCGGTGGCGTGGTGCCGCTCCAATGCACCTTCATGTGGTGCCGCAGGTTGGACTTGGAGGAGAAGCGCTTGTCGCACTGCTGGCAGGAGAAAGGCTTCTCCTTGGTGTGGATCCGGCGGTGGCAGATGAGCTGCGTGGACACCCGGAACGACTTCCCGCAGTCTGGACACTGGTAGCGCTTGGGCTCGGTGTGAATGCGGCGGTGGTTCTTGAGGGACATGAGGTTGGGGAACTCCTTCTGGCAGGAGGAGCAGAAGAAGGTCCCAGTCTTGTGGCTGTTCTTGTGGTTGAGCAGCGAGCTAGCGTGGCGGTACGAGCGTCCGCATTGGTTGCAGATGTGGGGCTTGGCGACCTCATCGTTGCTCTCGCGGCCGCGGCCTTTAGCCAAGCTGCCGGGATTGAGTCCTTGCTCTTGCATGAGGGTGAGGTCGAGGCCCGACCCCCAGCCCAGCTCCTGGGAGCCGCCCGGCCGGTGCTGCTGGGGTCTGGGCTGGCGGGGTTGCGGCATCTGGCCGTGGGTGATCTCCATGTGGAGCCTGAAGCTGGCCTGCGTGGGGAAGGCTCGCTGGCAGGACCGGCAGGTCAGCTCCCGCTGCTTCTGGTGGACCCGCCGGTGGTTGTAGAGCTGTGAGGAGACGCGGAACGCCTTCCCGCAGTCATGGCAGCGGTGGCGACGGGTCTCAGAGTGGATGCGGCGGTGGTTCTTGAGGGCGAGCAGGTTGTTATAGGTCTTGAGGCACACGGCGCAGTGGTAGATGCCGACGGTGTGGGTGTTCTTGTGGTTGAGCAGGGAGCTGGCGTGGCGATAGGAGCGGCCACACTGATCACATCTGTGCAGAGACAAACGGTAAGAGGAGAGAGGGGAGAGGGGCGGGGAAGAGACACAGAAAAATTAGTGATGGGAGGCAGACATGCAACAACACCTGATAAAGTTTACATACAGGTATATGATCTGAAATCCGGCTCAGAGCTTTCTACAAACTGGTGCACCAGCTAACGTTTCTACACAGGTCACTGGGGGGGACTGCTGTGTGGACGGGGGACATGGACACACAAGCAGGAGGAAAGTGGGAAGTATCTGCTGCTTCCTGCACTGCACACACAGCCTCGGTCTGCCTCGGTACCTAAAGGGATGCACTGAGCGAGTCTGCTGCCCATTGGAAGAACCGGCCACAGCTACGCTAAATTCCCGGTTGGTAATGCCGACGTGTGGACATGTGCAGTGCAGCTAGCTCCAAATACTCCCTGCTCTTCCCAAACAAACATCAAAATGCAGCAGCCTCATTCTGCTCAGCAGCCATCAGATCAGACACAATCAAAGGAAAGCTTCAGTCAGAGAAGAAAACAGCATGTAAACAACATCTGAACATAACATGAATGATTGAAGGCAGCCTACAAACTACAATGTGTGATATGCTAACTGAAAGCAAACGGGGATGACTTATCTGGTCTCTAATTCAATCTGTCCAAACTTCAGAAAAATCCGAATTCCGGCACGCGTATGGTCCCAAGGAAGCCGGATTGGAGATCATATACCTGTAATAGACACGTAGAGACCTAAATTTATCTGCACTACTTCTTTTTGTTCGAACTTCGAAGAATCACAAACAACTGACGAGAACTCACGTGTACCGACACTCTTCTCCCTCTCCTGGGGGTGCAGCGGCCTTCCTCCTGACCTCCATGCCTACCTGGTTGTCCCCACAGCGGTGCCGGGCCAGACCGGACCTCCCCTGGAAACTCTTCCCGCAGCTGGGGCAGCCGAACGGCGTGGCGCCCTCCTCATGCACCTTCTGGTGGTTACGCAGGAACCTTGCCAACCGGAAAGCTTTCCCACACGTGTGGCAGATGTGTTTTTTGCGCTGTGTGTGGATGCGCATGTGGTTGCGCAAGGCCATATAATTGGTGTAGGGCTTGTCACAGAAGTTGCAGCGGAAGTTTCCGGTCTTGTGGGTGTGCTTGTGGTTGAGCAAGGAACTGGCGTGCTTGTAGGTGCAGCTGCAGAGGTCGCAGGCGTACGGCCGCTCGTCAGAGTCCATGTCCACAGAACTCCTCTCCATGCTGATGTTGGCCGAGCTGCTAGTGGAGGAAGACGAAGGAAGGTGCTGAGCTGGGCAGTCGTGAGCAGACAGCTCGTCAGCCGTGGCAAATCCTTCGCAGCAGCCGTCGCACTCAAAGTCCATTTGGGCCCCAGGGCCCTGTGGGCCTTTACACAAGCCAGCTGTAGTGTGAGTGGCAAGCTGCCGCTGAGTGCGAAAACCTTTACCGCACTCCTGACAGTTGTGCTTCTTCTGGGCAAAGTGGAGGCGGAGGTGGTTCTTCATGGCCAACCGGTTGGGGTACGTGGAGTTGCAAACGTTGCAGTGGTACTCTCCAATTTTATGAAGGTTCTTGTGATTGGCCAGGCTGCCGGCGTGGCGGTATGTCTTTCCACATTCCTCACAGGCAAAAGGTCTTCGCCCACTTTCAGCAGGGTCAAACTTCTGGGGCCTGGAGGTCCCGGCCGACGAGTAAGGCTTCTTAAAGCCTTGATGGCTGTACTTGACCCCCATGAGTGGGCCCTTTGAGGACTCCGCTCTCATTGTCTGCATTTGAGATGGTCCAGGTTGCGGGAAGCGGGAACCGTTGGGACCGGTCCGGATGAGACCTTTGGCCCGGTGTTCCTCATGGAGACGGAGGTGGTTGATGAGCTGCTTTTGGATCTTGAAGGCTTTGCCACATTCCTCACACTTGTGCCTGGAGCAGGGACGACAAAACGTGAAGGAGACGCATAACAACCACAATGTTCCTACAAGAGAAAATTCTGTACAACATACAACTGTTAGCAGAGAGAAGTAAGTGAAATACTCCCTGTGGGGTTCCACAAGGATACTTTCTTGAACCCATGTTTTTATCTTAAAAAGTAGACTGGCTAAACCAACATGATCAAGTTCTTCAAAACAATAACATAAAAAGCATTACTTTCAACCAATTTCAATTGCACATTGTGATGCATTCAGTGTACTTTTGCAGAGACAATAAACTAACAGAAGTCCTACCACTACATGGATGCTTGTGTTGACTAGGTTTTCTTAATCATCTAGACATTGCTTGTAACTAAAAAGCATGAGCAATCCCACAACTGGAGAATAAGGTAATCATTTCTAAAGAATTTGACATTTCTTACTCTACAGAAAAACACCTCAGACAGCAGACATCCCAACAGATTCAGTCCAAAGCTGACAGGAATGACCAAACACCCCAGAGCTCCATCTCTAATGGCCTTAGTTAGCAGGTTAAAGGTTAATGGTATTGGCACTGAACCAGAATGACTGGAAGAGTTGAAAGAGAAACTCTCTCTCTCTAAAACAGGACGGCAGCAGGACTTAGGTTAGCAAAGCTGCATCTGAATGAAGAACAACATATCTGGAAGGTCCAAGCTGAAGCCTGGTCTAAACTGGATCAAGGCACGTAATCCAAGGCATGCCAAGTATTTCAACATAAGCAGAGTTAATCTTTCAGTGTAACATAGCATAACATCATGTAGAATGTTCTCAAGCCATGGGTCTGAAGACAACCAGTTACAGGCCCAACCAAAAACAACGGCCACTCAACCCAGCAGAGGAAGGATCTGAAACCAAAGTCTTTGGGATCTGAGGGAGTTAAAATTGCAGAGTTGAAACTGATAGTTTGGTATTGGTTTGACTGGTACAATATTTGTTATATTTTCAGTTGGTATGACTCTCTCACATGCTGCACTGAGTCAAACCAACCAAACCCTTTGAGCAACCTGTCCCCCCTCGCCTTAGTTCAGGGCGCTGAACCAAGAACCACTGAAAGAAATGACACAAAAACCTCTGAAGAAGACACTGAGCACAACTTCCCTCTTTACCAAATGTGAACAAAAATGGAGAGGCCTCAGATTTTACCTACGTTTGTAAGCGGACCAGAGTTCACTTTTTTGGTCTCCATCATAGTTCAATCTGCCCAAATGAACTATCTAGGCAGAAACACTGGAGTTGGATTAAAGCAGGTTAACTCGGGCTGGTGGGAATGCAGAATTAAAGAAATTACGGAAGGCCACCACCACATGAGCCTGCGGCTTAATTTAACTCAACATAGGAAACCTCACTTAGGCTGGAAGTGGATTGACTGATCACCCTCTCTGGCTGGAGGCTCATGCTGTTGGTAGCTGACGTCTCTGGTGAGGCCAACAACAAACAAGTTTTTCACTTAGCAAATAGTAAACGATCCTGTGCAGATGAGGTCTGACTCCTTTGAGACCAGTGGTCCTCAGTCACAATAGACTGAGCAACAACAAGACCGTGATGACCTTAATGTCCAGGACTGCTCAAAGAGTGGACCGGCATGAGTCTTCCCTTTACCCAAAGGTGTGGGCAAAAACCTGCATAAGAACTCATAATGGAAATTGGCATTGCAATTATTGGTTGCCGGTGATTTCATGACCATCCTACCGATCAAATGATCAATGCTCCGGCATCCCTAACCCTTGCCCAGAATGCGCAGCTGCACTGGCCTGCTGCAAAGGGCTTGATGTTGAGTTGTTTAGCGTGTAGCCCACAATTCTATTAACATAGTGTTTGTTCATCTCTTTGAAAAACAGCATGATGTCTTTGGAAACTAAAGACATGTTTATTTTTCAAATAAGTTGCAGAGTTTAGCTTTTAAGACATTTGCGATCATATTTAACTGTTCACAGATTAGTTAATATGTTTTGAGATTTCTTGTGGAATTTCAGATGATGTAATATAATTCTCCATAGCACCCATTTTTTAAGCCCACTTTTTCACGACATTTAAAATTGAACTATAAGCGTACCTTTTGAGGTCGAAGTGGGTCCTTTGGTGGTTCTTTAGCGCCAGCAGGTTGTAGTAGCGTTTCTGGCACACCAGGCAGCGGAAAACGCCGGTTTTATGAGACTTCTTGTGATTGAGGAGCGAGCAGGGGTGTCTGTATCCTCGTCCACACTGGTCACATTTGTGTGGTTTGTCACTTTGATCAACCATTGGCCTGCGCCCATCACCACTGGCTCCAGCTACACCTTCACCGCCAGACATCCCTTTGCCTCCATTTAGGCCAGACTTATTCATTCCTCGGTTCTTACCAGGGCACAAGTGAGTGACCAGGTGGTGTTGGTCGGCAAAAAACATGCCACAGTCCACACATATGTGGTTACGTCCATCCATCTTGTCACTGCCATTGGCTGAGCCGCCGGTGATACCCTGCTGCTGGCCGTCTGGCCTCTGGGGGCCGTGGATTAACTGGTGATTCAGGAGGTCCTGCTTCCTGGAGAAGCTCTGGCCACAGGTGGAGCAGATCATCCTCCAGTCCTGATCCAGATTGGATGGTCCTGCTCCTATTGGGTTATTGGCATGGCTGCGAAGGTGGCTTCTCAGAGCTCTTAGGCTGGCATAATGATTGCCACATACCGAGCACTGATACACCTCCCCATCATCGTCGTCGTCTTTGTCGTTGCTGCCCATCCTCTTACCCCCACTCTGGGAGTAGGGTCTCTGGCTGCTGCCTTCTTTAATGCTGCTGGAGCTCCCGGAGGGAATGGATGTCCCACTGGAGCTGTGGTAGTTCATGTTCCCCATGAAGCCATTAGACATGTTGCTTTGCTGCTGCTGCGGTGGTGGCTGCTGTTGCTGTCCACGGCGAGGACACATGTGCGACTTGATGCCTGAAACATCCCCGTACATCTCGCCGCAGTCGGCACACACGTGTCTGTCTGCCTGTCGATGAGTAGAGCTGCTCTGGGAAAGCGAGCTGCCGTCAAACCGATCATGGAACTCTAGGGAGTCCAACCCGCTGCTATGGCCGCCATCCGGCACAAAGTGAGAGGAATCACCAAGGTTTCCTGGCAGTGAGATTGGAGTGTTTGTGGTGTTGCCCTCCTGGACGTAGCTCTGCTGGGAATCCAGAGTGAGTGGCTCAGGAGACAGCCAGTCGCTGCTGTCGCTGCCAATTGGCTGGTTGGAGGGGCGGCCCTTGTGGCTCCGCAGGTGGCTATGTAGTGCCGCCAGGTGGGGGTACTGCTTACAGCAGATGGTGCATTGGTAGTGGCCGGTCTGATGGCATCGTTTGTGATTGACCAGACTCCCTGCATGCCGATAGCTTTTGCCGCATTCTCCACACTTGAAGCGGCGCTCTTCGTCATCTGGAGAATTGGCCTGAGGTACACGGCCACCAGAGGGTGATGCCACCGAGCCCTGTGATCCAGAGCTGAGTGTGTCCGAGTTGAGTATAGAGCTGTCCTGACTGTGGGACGGTGGATGAGGATCATGGGTTAGATAGTGAACTTTTAAAGTCTCTAGGTCTGGGTGCCCAGCCCCACAGTATGCACATGTGTAAATGGGGTTGTTGACTGGGGGACCCATAATTGGGTCGTACGGGCCCCTTTTATCTGCAGGAAGTGGGGGTAGGGGCAGAGGGTCACCCAGTGCCGGTGTGTAAGCCGGGGACCGCACGGCACTCAGATTGTGAGGCATGATGCCGGGGAAGCTGCGTGGCAGTCCGAGTGAGGGCGAGGCCGTGTTGTGCAGCAGGATGTGCTCCTGGAAGTCTGCCTTGTTCGGCAGCGCTATCTGACACAAGTGGCAGAAACAGGAGGCAGACTCATCGCTCTGAGATGACTGCGAGCCGGCACTGCGCTCCGAATCGTGGAGGCTGCTGCCAGCGCCGCTGCTCACCATGGTCGCCCCTGGAGTCTTGAACTTTGAGTGAGTCCTCTCGTGGCTGTTTAACGCAGCCAGATTGCTGAATTGTTTAAAACACACAGAGCACTTGAAAGTTCCTTGTTGGTGACACTTTTTGTGGTTCACCAGACTACCGTGATGCCGATAGGTTCGGTCACACTGGTCACACTTGAACGGTCTGTCCCAGGCGTCGTCAGATTCAGGGGAGCCTTTTTTCCCGTGGTCGTCTGTCTCGTGGCCAGGTAGGACACTATGTCCAACACCACTGTTGTTCAGATGGGAACGGCCAAACCCATCCGAGAGGTCCTGGGCAAGGCCAAAGCTTCTCTCGTCGTGGCCCGCCTCCTCAGGGGCCTCCTCGTTCTCCTCTTCTGCGTGTGCACTGCTTGGGGACAGAGTATGAATCCGAAGGTGGTTTTTCAGAGCTACCGCGTTCGGCAGCGTACGCGTACAGACTGGACACTGGAAAGAACCCACTTCGTGAGACTTCTTATGGTTGGCAAGGCTGGCTGCGTGCTTGTAAATCCGTCCACACTGTTCACACTCAAAACGACCGCTCTCTTCCTGCTGATAATGTGCTTTCATATGCTCTAGAAGACTTGGAGTACTCGGGCAGACCATATCACATTCTTTACAGGGGAATCCCTTGGCACGACTCATATCATGCATTGCCATAGTACTCTACCCCGGAGCAGTTGGAAGGAGTCACGGTTCACAACGTAGTAATGAACAGTGAAGGGTTGGGGTATCGGGGGGGATGGGGGAGGGGAGAAAACAAGGTTGCTTAGCTCTTTAGCTGAGACTCCAGGCCATATTCCACCACCAAAGGACATCCAGCCAATCACGGCCCGCCTTGGGGGTGGCGGGCCAGCAAGGGACGATGGGCACACCAGCCAATGAGGAATCACTGTGGAGAGAAGAAGAACATAGTTACTTTTGGATTCACACGGCTTCCAATCCAAAGTACCTTACAACAACTCTTGATTTCTACACTGAAGTCTTTAGTTTTGATGGAAATTGCTTACAAGTTAAATTATTGGGAAAGTCAAGGGTTAGTACTAGGGGTGTGCAATGTGAACTACTTATTTCCACAATATTTAATGTTATTTACTGTGGTTTATTGTCACTACGCATGGTTTCCAGTTGCACAGTAAAAAGAGCTACCAGAAACGAATAATGCTTCAAGAACATCAAGGAAATTCACAAAGACACATCGCAAAGACAAGCACCGCTTTTCAGATCGCTAAAGGCTACAACCGACAGACTGAGAAACCGTTTTTACCCATCAGCCATCAGCTCGCTCACTGGCCAGTTTGACCTCGCCTGTTTTTATGTCCATTTGAGTTTTCAGTTAACTTTTTGTCGAGGGAAAAGTCTAATTATTCATAGTCTGTTTTTTAATGAGACATTGTTTTTCACTGGAGAATTGCATTTCATTGTACAACGTTCGATGTTACAATGACAGTAATACAGCAGGTTTATTTGTATAAATCAATCACAGTTCTAACCTCTGTTAGCAACCATGTAGCTTTAGCAATAAGACCACAGACAGCTGGTTTTACTATGAAATTTGATTTTAAACATAAAACTTGATTAATTATTCATAACATTTCCCACTGTAGGAAATGTTTCTTCTCTTGGTGAAAACATCACTAGCTGTGTCTGAATCTCTCTCAAGTGTCTCTGCTGGGCCAAAGCTGCGATTGTTGTTGGGAGTCGCATAGAATCATTCTGAGGGCTGCAGACGGTCCCCGGGCCACACTTTGGACATCCTGTGGCAGCCAGACGGGACAATATTGGCCCAGTTAAAATCAGGTTCCTGTTTGAAGGAAGAGGAGGAAGGAGTTTGGGTTTGACTGGTCCGCTGCCTGAAGCAGCAGGAAGCAGCCGGTTCCAGTGTTGACCCGGCCCGTGTTTGTTCTGGGTCATGTGACCATCAGCGCTTCACCTGCCTGCAGGTTAACAGGATGTACAATAAAACAGCAAACAGGAGCAGATCCCACTCAGCTGGACGTCCTCTCTGTCCCTCCAGTTTCTCTCACAAGAAGACAAACCTTTTGGTTTTCTTATTTATGGTTGAAACCACAGTAGGGCTGGGCATTCATCCATCATCATCTATCATAATAAATTTCTTATTAGAATTTTGATTTATCATTGTCACAATAAATTCCATTTAATGAAGTTTAAAAAAAAACAAAACTTTCCTTATCAGCAATAGTTTCATTATTTTCTCCACTGTTTGTTTAACGAAAGCATCAATAAATACCAATACATTAGGAAATACAGTTACTGTGTGCAGTTTATTGATATCAATCACTCTTCTTTGTGTGGATGTTCTAAAGTCGCTCATTACAAATGGGAAAGTTTTTCAGAAGCGTTATTTGAATTTGTGAAGCTATAATTGTTGTGCCATCCAGACACAGTTACCTAAAAAAACAATCAATAGTTTTTACACTACAAAACAAAACCTTAGTAAATACTAATATTTATAGAAAACACAAATATCATGTCTAATACAAATATCTTGAATGTAACTTTTCAGCATGAAATATGAGTCAATAATTCCTCAATATTGATGAAAACGTTCTAATTCCATCATCAGGAAAAATGTTTTGTTATAAGTGAAATAATCTGCCAGCAGGAATAAAACCTTTTCATCAATATAAAAATGAAAGTTATTTTTATCTTATTTCAAGTGTACTAAGATATTTGCACCAGAAACTACACCAAAAATATTTGGTAAGATTTTGTGATTTTGCAGTGTATTGTCACTTTTATCATCATCACAAAAGCATCACAAGATATCAGGATAAAACTTTACGTCCATATGACAGAGACTATTAGTGAATGTTTACATGCTTAACCATCTTCAGAGTTTGGTCCAGATTTGGGCTCCATGCTGATAATAAATCAATAAAAACCGATAAGTGTAAACAGCTGGACGGTTTTCCTGCATCCTCTAAGAACCGACTGCAAACGTTAGAAAAATAAAAGTTCAAGTTTTTCTGATGCAACCAATCAGACAACCACCAACACCAATAAACTTATTTATACTCATATTTAAGCTGATATTATTATTATACATTATTGTTAAAAGCACATTTTGAAATAGTCTATAAGTATTAAACACACTTTTCATCAATCCACACTTCTGTTTTTAAAACCAGCTTTTTATCAGTCTGATGTAATATTCTAATTTTTGATGAAAACCATCATAATTAACAGAAATAAAAGGATTAATTCATGGAAAAAAAATCTACTTAACATTTAACAAGAGAACTGGAAGACATTTTAAATATCCAAAATAAAGAAAAAAATGGAGAGTTGAGACCAAAACACCAGACTGAAGACTTTTATCATTCAGATTTTGGTAGAAAGAGAAAAACGATAAATAATGAAAATGGAAATTACTGAGCTAGTTTTTATTTATTGTTTATTGCGACGGGCCTACTACCAAACAACTGACACCCGGTGATACTGGCATGGTGGCTCTGGTCCGGTTTATGACCCCAGAAGCCGGTTTTCCAGGGAACTGTTCACACCTCAGCATGATGCTGCAGCAGCGGGTTCAGAGTTCAGGTGTGAAGCTGAGCTGCAGCCAATCACAACTTTCCCTTCAGCTCATCATGTAAACAAACCTGCTGAGGCCTCAACCCGACCGGAACGGCCCGGCTCCGTTCACACACCCCCGGTCTGACCCGCTTTAACGGTCCCGCTGCTGCTCCGGTTCCCCACCCGGTTCCTGGCCCGAACAGAGCCGGACCGGACCCAGACAGCCGCCCGGGGCCGCCTGACCTTGGCCCGTCTCCTCCCGCCCCGGTTCGGCCTCGGCAGGAGTCCATCCGGACAAAGCGGGGCGATCCGACATTTCCAGCCGCGGACCTTCCTGTCTGAGCGGGGAGCCGCGCTCCGTCACCCGCTGCGCTGCGGGGGGCGGCCGGCGCGGCGCGGCGGAGCACCGAGTGTTCCCGACATGATGCGGGGCGCCACCTGCAGCCATCAGCCCACTCCCACTGAGACCCCACGAATATCTGAAATGGCTTTCAGCCGCGACACCGAGCCATTTTACCGCAGCTAACGGGGTTAGCTCGCTTTTTAATCACAAACACAGACCCTCTTTGGTCCAGCCGAGCTCCAAGCCCAGTCCACCGACCCAATATGGTGCCGAACTCCGGAAGAGTATCCCGCGGTCATTTCAGAGTCAAATAACGGATATTTAGAGCAGAGGAGGCGGAGGAGGGAGCTGATGCTCGGCCGAGCTAACGGTTAGCGCCTGGCTAGCGATTAGCATCTCCGCGATGAGAGAAAACAGAAAAGCGGAAGTTAGGCACAACCAAACAGCAAGAGAAAAACGCACGTCCAGCAGTCCCGCATAGCTGCGTGTCCATCTTGGAGGCTGGTCTCGGAATTTCCTTCACATTTAGTGCCGGAAAGCTGCCTCCGCTGCAGCAGCTAACCGCGGTTGGCAGCGCAGCTAGCTCCGAGCTACACAAAGATCCCGACAAACACACCGCGGCCCCCCTTTCATGGAAAACATCGGCTTTCCTCCGTTTTCCGCCACAAACTCACCCCTCGATTGGCCTCTGCGCCCGCCAGCAGAAGGATGCACGGCCTGGACCCGCAGATTGTGCACCTTTCACAGATTAGACATGCTTATTTTCTCCTCCTGCTCACCCTCCGACTTTTTCTGCTGTGTCCCCCCGCCGCCGCTTCAGCAGCACACTTCCTGCCGCTGCCGCGCGCGGCGAGCCGAGCGGCGCGGCGCATGATCCCAAACATGACAGCGTTCCGCGGCATCAAGGTCCAAACCGAACCGAACCCCGCCTCAAAGGAAAACATCTTCAGATATTAGTCTGGTAATTATGTAAATGAATCTGTGCGGTCAGGACCGACCTAGGTCTGAATGGGGCCTTGAGCTGAATTTGATGTGGGGCCCCTCTTCCAGTTAATGAACAGTTTTAACACATATTTATTAAAAAGGTCTCCGTTTAATTGACTGACCCTAAAAGCAGTCACAGATAATTAGTTATTTGTGAACAAACCAAACTCAAATCTAAAGAATTCAATGTTTAGATTGTAACAACACAATTAACAATGAAGATAATTCCTTTAAATGTCACTGTAAAATAATATATACTTTAATTTATTAATGCTGAAAATGTCAACAAATGTAATTATCTTCTCATTCTCAATGAACAAATGTGAAAAGTGTACATCAATAGTATAAGCAAAAAAGCAAGCATCAATGGGAAGCCCCTGATGGTTTAAGGGCCCTAAACACCAGCTTAGTTTGCTTGTGTTTTGGGCCGGCCCTCTGTGTGGTCAAACAATAACACACCCAACTCAAAGGGAAAACACATCAAGCCGAGGTTATAACAGTCAGTCATAATGAACACAACAAAAACACAAATAACAGAGGAACACAAATGATGGAAAAACAACAAAGAAAAGAGAAAGGTGAGAAAAAAAAACTCAGAATAATCTAAAAACCAACAGCAGCAGCAACAAACCCCTGAGCTGCAGGAGGCGCATATTTCAAACCGTATTAAATCTGCAGTAAATTTCAGGTAGTTCTCAACTTCTAAACTGATGAGTTGACCCTTTGCATAAACACACACACGCGCACACAGACACACACACAAAATAAAAATACCAGTACGCCTCAAAGATATGTAAAGTTCTGGTTCCACTATGGGTTCTGAGTTTCTGAGCTCCTCCTGGCCGCTGCTGGACTACATGTCCCAGAATGCCGTGTTGTGGCGGTGACGTCATATTCCAGCGTCGTGGCCGTGCGTTTCCCTCCTGTGGCTCCGTTTGGGTTCCTGCTTGTTCCTGAGTTCTTTGTTTTTCCTACAGTTTTTCCAGAACCAGGATTATCCAGAGGCCAGGATGGGACCCGTAGAGGTGAACTTTGTTTCAGTCAATATTCCTCCGTGTTTCCGTGGGATCTCTGGGAAGTTCAGGGACGGAAACGCTAGAAACCTGCTGCGCTGTTTCTGTTCATCATGTTTTAGAAGCAGCATTAAAATATTTTGAAATTCTTTCTTTAACAAGCTGAGAAGCTAAAAGGTTAATAGTGAAAATTTCTGTTAATTTTCTCCTTTTTCGGGCGCATAAGTTTTATTCTTCACGAAGAAAAGGACTCGGTTTTAAATTAAGCAAAAATAAGATTTGTTTCCTTATTAATTAAAAGTCCAGATATCAAATGAAACATTAGAAAGATTATCAGATTCGGTTCGGTGTGGCGTTTAATTCGGGCTGACTCTAGATCAGTTTAGAGTGTTTTAAACAGGAAATAGTTTGAATTGGGTCAGAGGTCACCACCTCCCGGGTCATTGTTTCTGCAGGGGATTGATTAGAGCCAAATGAAAACTGAGCATGCGCGTTTTAAGATGGGCCTTTAGTACTTTATTGCTCCCCCAGAGGGAAACTGAATGCTGCTTTACTCCCATCAGGTTCTTCAGAGCTGTTGTAGATGATGACGGCTCTGAGCAGGAAGAATCTCCTGTAGCAGTCTGTGTCACAGCGAATATGTAGAAGCCTCTGACTGAAGACATTGATTCTGGTTCTGAGGAGGTTCAGGGTTACCCAGAAAAGCTGACTGAGATATCAGATTCATAAATGTGTTTGTTTTTAATAATTTCCTGAAAGTTTTCACCGAAGCAACATTTTAAGGTTACCATGGTGACTTTTGATCCTCTCCAACTGGCTTTAACTAACGACTCGTCGCCATGGCGTCTTCTCTGTCTGCAGCTCCTCCACATGTCGGTTTTCTCCCAAAGCTTTTCTCCCTGCGGCCGCTTCCTGGCGGCTGGGAACAACTATGGAGAGATCGCCCTGTTCAGGTGAGACGAAACAAACGCACCCACCTCCCTCACCTGTCCTCAGCTTGCAGCTCACACCTGTCACCACGCTGTGTTTTCAGCCTGGCTGCGGCTCTCAGTCCAGACGCCACGGCGGCCAACCAGAAGCCTGTTCTAACGTTCACAGGTGAGGCCTGCCAGACTGAGCAGCGTGCTTGATTTATAAAAAAATTTGTCAAATCTCACCTGTAGCCTCACCTGAGTCAAGATAAACACAGAAAATAACTTTTTAAAGTAGAAAACCTGCAGATTATTGTTTTATGCAACAAAAATCTGTGATATTGGAGAGTTTTCATAGTGTTATTAAAACAAGTCAACGGGTACAAATTAACTTGGAAAATTTTAAATCAAGCAACAAAAAAGAAATGGCATTTTCACCAAACTTTTAGTTTTTTCCCCGGATGAATTAAAAAAAATGTTTTATAGCATAAACTAGAAGTTTGGTTCTGGTCCGGTTCTGGTCCGGTTCTGGTGAGTCTCTGAATCCTGCCTGTCCTCTGCAGCTCATGAAGGTCCTGTCTTCAGTCTGCTGTCCACCGACTCCGTCCTGCTGAGCGCAGGGAACGGCGAGGTTAGCGCCTGGAACTGGACCGAACTCATCAAGAAGGTACGGAAACTACGGAAAGCCATCAGAGCCAAAAATCAGCACAGATTCAACCCACCTGGTACAGAAACTAAAAATCAGTTCAACATGTCAGTGATGTGAAAGTGGTGAAACTCCCACAAGAAAGAAACCAACAGAGCCGAAAGTGGTGCGTTCAATGACAGTACGTGTTTCAGGTGGTTTAAAATCTGCAGGTGGTTTTTAAGGAAATGTCTGATTATGGCTGTTAACATCTTGCCATAGCTTGATGCATAGCAGCTGGAAGGTCAAGAGTTAAATGATGACCTTTGTGTCTCATCAGAACGTGAAGCCGCTGTGGACGAAGAGGCCGAACTACAAGTGAGGACGAGTCCTCAACTTCCTGTCTGTGTGTTCTCCACTTCCTGTCTCACGTCTCTGTTGCCTTCAGGTCCAGTCTGGAGATTCCAGAGATCAACTCCATGGCCATCAACCCTCGAGTGAGAGCACACACTGACCTCTGACCTCTGACTGGCTGTACCTTTTTGATGATGATGATGATGACGACGATGTGTTTCCAGGACGACAGCCTGGCGATCGGAGCGGGGGACAACAACGTCCACATCCTGGACCTGGAGCACGGCGCCTTCAAGGTGCATCTTCTTCTTCTTCGTCCTCTTCTGCAGCTGATGTCTGGTCATGTGACAGACCTCTGACCTCTGACCCCTTCAGGCGACCCTGCAGGGTCACACGGATTACGTGCACTGCGTGTGCATACGTGAGCGGGAGGCGGAGCTTCTGTCTGGCAGCGAGGACGGCGCCGTAAGGATGTGGGGTGAGCAGCAGGCGGCGCCGCCGTGTGGCCGTTCTGATGATGATGATGATGGTGGTGGTGGTGATGATGGTGTGTCGTTCAGACTGCAGGACGGGGCAGAGCGTCCACTGCATCGAGGTTCATAAGTACGAGGTGAGCTCTGAGCTTTGACCAGCTGACCTTTGACCTCTTCTTTCAGAGCTGCTGACCTTTGACCTCTCGTTTCAGAGCTGTGCCAGGCCTCAGCACGGGAAGTGGATCAGCTGCCTGACCACGGACTCTGATTGGATGGTAAGAGGTTGTGCGTTGAAGCTGCAGACCCAGATGTGATTTCATGTTACTGACCGGTTGCTATGGCAATGCAGCTGTGCGGCGGCGGCCCGTCTCTGTCCCTGTGGCATCTGCGCTCGCTGTCGCCGACCTCGGTGTTCCCGTTGAGCGGCTGCCAGCGCCGGGCCGCCTTCCACCAGGACATGGTGAGGAGACACACAGCACCCCCGCAGGCTGGAGGCCGCGCTGCAGCCTCACTCTGTGTGTGTGTGTGTGTGTGTGTGCAGATACTCGCTGTGGGCGACGGTGCCTTCGTCTCCCACTGCCTTCTGGGAGGAGAGGTCAAAGGTCAGATCCCGTGCACGCCACCGAGCCTCAACACGTTGCAGCTGAACACAAAGAGCTCTGAGCACCGGGTGAGACCCTGAACGCACCGCGGAGGGGGCGGGGCTAAGGGTGAGGGGCGGGACCTGGTGACAGGTGTGTTGGTGTTCCAGGTGCTGACGGTCGGCGGCGGCAGCAGCAAGATCGACGTCTTCACCAACCTGTCCTACAGAGCCTTCTCCCTCAGCTTTTGACCAGAACCAGAACCGGATCGGAACCAGAATCAGAACGAACTCTAAATAAAATCCAGTCTTTGTTACAATTCACCGATTGTAACTTTCATCACTTGCCGTCCGCTGGGACCCGTTAACGCATCCAGGACCTGTTAAATTTGCTCCTTTAGGAGATTTTAGGCAGGAAAATAAAATAAAAAATACTTTTTCTGAGCTCCGTATTTATGACACCATATTGGAACCAGACTAAGAAAAAAAGGTGATTATCAGAATATAGAAAACATGGGAATAGTTGAAAAAATGTCTAAAATACTAAAAAATGAGAAATTCATTCAAACTTAATTTTAATGTCTCTGATATTTATCAGTAAAGAACTAAGAATGAGAAACTCCAAGTTTCTCAAAACTAATCAGTTTCAAACAAGCGAAATGAATTAACCCTTTCATAGAAATCTGATTAACTCACACTTGCCCTGACTGATACCTTTAAGCAACCTGAGCTGCTTGAACTCTGGCCTCAGCTGAATGGGGCGTAAAAACTTTAGTGAGAGACAAACCAGAGAAGTGACACTGAAGTTCATGATGAAATGGATTTTATTTATAAAAACAGCAGATAAATCTTTATTTGTTGCCGGGTTTCAAACGTTTGACAGAAAAACTAAAGTGTGATGCATTCAGGGCTGGCGGCTGATTGATTGCCAGGTAACCAGGTGAGCAGCAGTTCATTTAATCCGGTGAAGTTTGAACCGGACCTGAATGTAGTGAGATACTGTGGTGGCTGAGTGGGCGGAGCTCCAAGCAGTGGGCGGGGCTTCAGGCGGCGGACAGGCAGGCTTGCCGGACGCTCTGGGCCCAGGTGTTGAGCAGCTCCGTCACCGAGTGTTTGTCAGGAAGCTGCAGCAGTTTGGACGTCATGTTCCTGTGGACCGTCTGCAGGAAGCCGTTGGCACCTGAGACACAGCAGAAACATTTAGACGCTTCAGAGGCGCCGCAGATTCAATCCTGGAGAAATAAACCCATCAGGACGCTGGAATCCCGTTTCCTCACCGTACTGGTCTCCGTCGTCAGCCCAGTGCGGACTCTGATCCGGGTAGTCTGCAGGAACGCTGAGCTGCAGCGGAGGAACGCTGGGCAGGTTTTTATCGTCTGGGAACAAAAAGAGCAACAAGGTGACAAAACCAGAACTGGAGCTGGTGAAAACCTAACGATTACAGCTAACGCATTATGGTAGAAAATGATCAAATCTGATATCCTGCAGCATTTCTGGTGAAAGAAACAGCAGGAAGCACTTCCTTATATGGGCGGTGCCTTGGAGTTACAGCTGGTCACATTAAACCTAAAATCACTTCCTTTAAACTGTCCTCCATTGCTTTTCCTCAGTGCCTGAGCCAAAGGACGGAGAGAACATCTCTATTATTTAAGAATCAAACTGTTGAGAGAACTAATGGATCGAATAACGTCCTGCTGCTGAAGCCTGGTTTAGAAATAGTTGGTTGATTTTTCAAAGCTTAGAGATCACACATGACAATAAGAAATAAAACTGCTATAACAGGTTTATGTATATCAGTATCAGATGGGAAATCTCACAAAATCTCTCGAGATCAAACGAGAGTCCAGAGTAAACAAACATGGCTGACAAGAAAAAAGCAGTGAAGCTATTTTGTAGATTTTTTTTTTTTTTTTTTTAAGCAGTGAAGCTATTTTGTAGATTTTTTTTTTTTTTTTACAACGTCCACTGAACTTTCTGGTGCGTCATGGCGGTTGTTTTGGATTCCCCTCCATGTTTCCATTGCTTCACTTTCCGATCGGCTAAACGTCACATTCACCAGGCGGCGCTCTCCTTGGTCCTCTGGGACGACATGCACTGCGACAGCAGGCCGAGACGATTCAACATGCTGAATATCATCGTTACTGATCACAGCCGACGTGAGAGACTCAGACCAGTCTGAACTGACAGCAGGAAGATCGGATCAGAGCGACCGCCATAACTGGAATGTCTTTAGGTCGGAAATCGGAATAAAGATCTTGCAGGCTAATCGCGCTGACTGCTACGGTTCTGCAGTTCAGCCTGATTTATGTGGAGGAAAGTGAAACTTACTCCTTCGCTGAACCAAGCAGCTGCTGGTTATTCTGAGCACGGAGAGCTTTTAACTCCCCAGTTAACATGCTGGTTTGTTAGGTCTCCTCATCATCATCATCATCAGGTAGATGTCTACTTCCTGAACTCAGATTTGAGCTGCAGACTTTCAGCTTCCTAGTTTATCATTTAATTCTCCATTTCTCTCACATGAATCTAATCCATAATAGTAATTATTGGAGCTAAATCAGAGGATCCATCAGCCAATCAGAGCGTCTCACCCAGCTTGCAGATGAGGTGCACGGTGCCGTTGTTGCTGCAGAAGGCCGGGTCCAGGTTGACCAGGAACTTGACGTCGAGGCGCGCTACCTCCCCTTGCAGGATGTTGGGGATGGTCTGCCGCTCGTCTTCCTCGTGCTTCCTCTTCCTCCCGCAGACGTTGGGCCCCCTGGGGAACAGAGAAGGGGTCAGAAGGGGTGAGGCGAAGCGGCGTAGAGCGGGGGGCGGGGCCTACGTGATGGGCGGCTCGTGGATGGCGCTCATGGCGGGGGCGAAGGTCCGGTACAAGGAGTGGTTGAAGACCGGGGAGCGGATGTTGGCCATGACGGCGTCCAGCAGCGGCTGGCACAGATACTGCTGCTTGGTGGGAACCGGAGGGGGGGGCGGCGTCGGCTGAAACAGACGGGAATCCTGTCAGAACCGAGAACCGCCATTAAGACAGAAACACTGATGGGACGAGCCAGAGAGGAGAAACTTTGCTTTAGCAAACGCTGAAACTCAGACGTCGTTTTATTTTAGGATTTTTATGATTCTAAACAATATTCAGTGAATATTCAGTCAAACAACATGGAGCAGTGTTTCTACAGGCCGCAAGGGGGCGCTGTAGGGCAGAGAGGATGAGGAAAACATGCAAAACTAAAATAACAAATCTTTTAATCTTAATTTTTTTTTCAAATATAAGTTAAAATGATTTATTTCAGTGTTATTTCTAATAATCTGCCAGTAAAAATGTTCTTTGCTCCTTAAGTTGGTGTAATGACAAGAAATGAAAGTTTCTTAGAAAATAACCAAAGGAAAAAAACACAAGAACTGTCAGAATAAACTGAAATTTTATGTGATTAATAAATATTGAATATTTTATTATAATCAAAAGAAGAGGTTATGTTGAAAAGTCATCATATATTAAATGAAAACCACAGGACCTCCCTATGTCCTCATCATGTGGACGTGATAAAAAGATGCTAAAATAACAGTTGAACGGATCAAGTCGGGGTTTGAGCTCCAGCGAGGCGGAAAAGGCTGAAGCAGAAAGTTGAGCTCTTCTTACCACGGCCATGTCGTTCTTCAGCTTCTCCAAAGCGATTTCGCATTTCTGCAGCGTCTTCAGAGGACACCTGCAGGCCAGAAGGACAAAGCAGCTGCAGGTGAACCAGACAGACTCCTTCACCTGCAGGCTGCTCCTGTCTAACTCCAGACCAGCCATGGCGCTCACTCTGACTGCCTGGTTTATTGACGCCATCAAATAAAATTGTGTAAAATTTCAGTAAAATAAATAATTCAAATTTTAAGTGCAACAGACAAATGAAATATTATCATTTTGATCTATTTTGGCCATTTTGTGCTGTTGTAGTTTGATTTTCCCGGGTGAGATAAAAGCAGGACGCCGAGGCGGGAAAGATGGCGGCGGTCGGCCGGGGCTCCCTCTCCATCGCTCTGTTCACATCCGCGCTCATAAATTAGCGTTTCAAAACTGGAAGCCAATTTATATTGAAGGCTATAAATTGCTCCCCTTCCACACCTTTTCATGTCCTTTTATGTTCCAGTTCACACTCCGTGCCAGTAGGTGGCGGAAATGCTCCTTTAGTTTTACATTCGCCAGTAATAATGAGCAGCAGCGCCGACTACGGCACAAAACTCCTGGTATCTAAGTCATAAAGGAGAAAAGTGGGAAAGTATCAGTTGTGTGCAAAGTATTTTCTATAACGAGTCAAACATATTGACTTCAAATCAAAAACAGTTGGCATAACGACGCCAAGCCATGAAGAGCTGTCCAGAGCTAAGCTAAGCTAAGCTAAGCTAAGCTAAGCTAAGCTAAGCAGGCTAATCATCGACACAGTAAATATTTTACTTTAGGGTACAAAGACCCTTTATTTGTCCCTCTGTAGTAAACTTAATATTTATCAACAGGAAACACAGTAAAGATACGCATCTGAAATAAAATTAATAAAAATTATTGCACAACAGACACCAACTTCCATAAAGGATATTAGAATAGAAATATCTGTTATTGTCCCAAAGGGGGAAGATGCAAACTTAGAAGAAAATAATACTGAGCAGTTATTAACATAACATGAACACTTTTACCATCTTGCTTACTGCTTTACTAAACAGAGAGGTGATGATTTTAAATGACATATTTTCATAAATAATGGCTGAATTCTTCCCTGGTTTGTCCTCATTAAGGAGATTACAGTTTTATTCTTAGTTTTTCTTAATGATTAAGAAATTTGTGCCATGGTGTAAAATGTTTTTCTTGGCATCGGTATTGAGTTTAAGTTTCAGCAGCCTGAGTGAAGTGAGGTCAAAATGGCCGTTCTGGTGTCAAAGTTCTGCAGGCGGTACCGGTACCTGATGGTTGGATCAGTCAGGATGTTCAGCAGACTCTTCATCTTGCTCAGATCTTTCTTCCTGTCTGGCAGCACAACAACACAAACATCAACTTCCTGTCTTTGTACAATTTCATGTAATAAATGCTCATCAATAAATGTGGACCGAACCTCCGACAGCTTCCTGGTTCAGAAATTTACCTTTAAAATATTTAAAACCTAGAAACCTCAAATTAAGAGACTGATTTTAACTTTCGTCTCCAGGAGATTTTAATATTTTTAAAATGTCTGAGTAAGATTTTATTGTTTTCAGATTTAAAAATGTTTTTTATAAATGAGTTTTTTAGAAATGATCCGTTTCCATGGAAACCAGGTTTTAATACATAAATAAAAAAAAACATCAAAAATTATAATTACAATAAAAAGATTTTGCAAAGACAATAAATATTTTATTAAGATAAAAACAGAACAAGTAAATAAATTAAATACAAAAGGAATTGAAGATTAAATAATATTCCAATTTTAAATAAACGTTTCATGTCATAAATATTGCCTTGCTGATGGATTTCCTCAGAGGGGAACTAATCATCTGCAAAGAGAGGTCAAAGGTCAGCCGCTCACCTTCGTTCTTGTCGATCTTGTTGATCATCCGGCGAAGCGGCTCGATGTATTTGGACAGCTGCTTGAGCTTCTCCATGTACTGCTGCTCCTCCAGAGACGTGGCTCCAGCCGGACTCATGGCCGACCCGGGGTTACCTGAGCACAGGTGCGGAGGGGGAGGAGCCAGCTGGAGTCACATGACAGAGCCTACTGACGGTTCTGGTTTCACTTTCACTAAACCATGCAACAGTTCTGTGTCTATATGGGCCTCAAGTCCTGTTCTGTGAACTGGAGGTTGTTGGCCTCAGTGGCGCCTCCTACAGATTTATCACATTCCCACTAACTGGTTCTGAACTGGTTGAGAACCAGTTCAGAACCAGTGGTTATGTGAATAAATACCAACTGAAAGTCTGAAAATGGATTAGCAGGGTTTCCCCCAGAAAACTTGCTAAGCCCAGTGGTCGGGGTGCCGAGGCGGTCCACCAGCAGTCCGCCAGCGGTCCACCAACGGTCCACCAGCAGTCCGCCAGCGGTCCACCAACGGTCCACCAGCAGTCCGCCAACGGTCAGCCAGGAGTCCACCAACGGTCCACCCACCACTAACGGTCTACCGGCGGTCCACCAACCACCAACGGTCCACTGGCAGTCCGCCATGTTTTTGTATTAAAAGATGTTAAGGTGACAGGAAATTTTAAAATATCACTCAGTAATTACACGGGAAAACATCGCCAGTGAAACACGACTTAAACCCACAGCTAGTCTTAAAAACAACAAATCAAAATATACAATTAAAATCAATGTCAATTATTTGCACTTCTGTTTAATTCAAATTAAGTCAGCGGCTCCATCGGGCCCCCAGGACTTCAGGGGCCCCATAAATGCTAATATTTTAACACAGACCACAGATACATGAATGTAACATTTGTTTATTGAGATGATCAATGCTGCTAAATTTGATTCAATTTCATCATACATAAATTAAAAGATTTTAAATTAACATTTAAATGTAAGAGTTTAAGGAGCTGGTAAGTTTACTTTGTAGAAGATCAAAGAACAATATCCATAGTTAGATTCTTTTGTTACCATAGCAACAATCTGATGCTGTGAGTTTAATCTTTAAGTTTGAGCTGTTTGTTCACAAATACAAATTAATAAACTGGATTATAACTGGTTGCTTTTTAGGTTGGCCAATTAAACTCCTCCCCCTCTCTCTCAGATTAAATCAAACACAGAAGCTGTTAGAGGTGTTGATGTTATTAGCAACAAAAGGGGCCCCTAAATCAGATTCTGCTCCAGGCCTCATCCAGCCTTGGACCGGCCCTGCATGATGAGTTAAATCTGCTGCACTACACAGAGATGATGGCCGGTGTTTATGTTTATTTCCTAAAAACATAAACAAGAAAGGCTTAGCCTGGCGGTGGTGCTAATAAAGCATGGCGGCCGCCAGGCCTATAATAATACACTGGGGGAAACCCTGGATTAGGATGTTCAGTCAGAATGGATCCATATTTTTAGCACGCAATACCAAGCAGGGCCACAGGGGGCGCTGCAGACCTGCCACTGTCAGTCTTATTCACCTACACACAGAATGGAATTGTCAGCCATATTATGAGAGGCAAGTTAATTTTAGAAAATGAAACTACTCAGCTTGAAACCTGGTTACAACTAACCTATTAAATTTAACAGATGTTTTTTAACATTAAAGTATTTTTAGTTGTGGATGTGAGAAATGAGGCTCACCTTAAGAGCCTTTCCTGTTAAACACATTTAAGGAAAGAAAGATGATATATTTGTTGAGACATAATTTTTTTTACCATTTAAAATAATTTTAAAGAGCAAAGGCTTGTGCTGACACAACAACATCAGCAATCTCTGGTTCCAGTCTGGAGGAAGAAAGCCACTCACAACATGGCCGCCATCACTGTTTAATCGCAGCTCCTCTGGCATTGCATTCCACCCGCTGTGTGACTGTTACCTGGCGTGTTGAGGGGCCCGGGCGAAGCCACCCCATGGTTCTGCTGGGGGGTTCTGGCGGTGACCGGGCTCGGCGACGGCTGAGGGGAGGGGCTGGGCTGGAAGCCGCCCGGAGACGGCGTGGGGCCGGAGCTGCAGACAGGAAACAGGAAGTGGTTAACAGGCAGAGGGAAGGGGTGTGGCCTCCGGGGAGCTGTCTTACCTGGCCGAGTTGGGCTGGGAGGAGGGGGGCTGCGGGGACGGCTGGGGGGGAGGCAGCATTTGAGGGGGGCCCCCCTGCCCAGGTGAGGGTGATGACATCATGGGATGCTGTGGCACCTGAGGAGAGGTAGAAGGACAGCTCAGCCTGCGCTCCTGTTACCTGGACGACTCAGAGCGGGAGAACACACCTGTGTGGTCATCATCTGACCTCCGACCCCTGCCGTGCTGCTTGGAGGAGGGATGGTGGCATTCAGAGGTGGCCGAGGGGGGCGGGGCAGATTCTGCATCGGGGGCCGGACCATCTGCAGAGGTTAGCTTAACGTTAGCCTGACGCTACGCTATCATAGCAATAAACTTTTGCAACAATAAAAGTGACAATATTTATTTCTTCTTCTTCTTTAAGTAACAGTGTGACTTTGTGTCACAGCAGCTACAGCCCCACTAACAGAAGAAGATTCCCACAGAAACACTCCTCTTCAGGACTCCAGTCACATGAAGCGGTGCCTGATTTGTGTCACTAAGCTGTAACTGTATTTTTTAATTTACTGACGACTTCACTGAACAAACAGGAGAAAAACGTTAAACTCTCAACTTGTTTGGAATTTATCATGACAACAACGAATCACAATTCTTATTCATCATGATAAAAGGCCATGACGTTGGCATGGGGAGGCCAGCCTCAAGGTGTCTCACCTGTCCAGGCACGGCGGCGGCTGCGGCGGCAGCTGCAGCGGCGTTGAGCTGCGCGTGCGCTGCGGCCTGCTGGGCCTGCTGCAGCGGCAGCGTGGCACGAGCCTGCTGCAGGCAGAGCAGAGTATGTGAGGGTTAGGGTGGGGAGCTGGACCCCCACCACCTCCAAAGCTAACTAACTTAGCATCAACGTTTGAGCTGCTTTCATTTTGAAGACGTTAATAAACCTCTGATGACCCCTGGAAACTTTTTACTAATATCTCTAAAATGAAAGTGGCAAAAGCCAAAATTTAACACTGATTTAGTTTGATGTGGAGGTGGTGGGGTTGGTCCAGCTTCAGCCTGGTGCGGTTCTGCTGGGCTCTGTTGCACCAGTCCAAACCCACCTGGAAGGCCTGCATCTTGAGTTGCTGTTGGTTCAGCGAGTTGATGGAGATGGACTGCGCCGGCATCTGACCCGGCAGAGACTGGGGGACGAGTCCGGGCTGGGAGTGAGGAGGCATCTGACCCGGCTGGACCTGGACCTGCTGCTGCTGCACAATCTGCTGGATGGACTGGGCCTGGTGCTGCTGCATCTGCAGTTGCTGAAGTTGCTGGTGCTGCTGCATCCGCGTCTGATGCATCTGAGGAGACAGGAAATGAGAGCTGGAGGACAGGAAGCAGCTGCTGACAAACATCACTGGAAGCGTCAGCAGCAGAAACTTAGCGAAACATTTTACACTGCAAGAACCAGCTTCCACCAGCAGATGGCAGAGTTGCAGATTGAGGGTGAAATTAACTCAAACAGCTTCATTCATTCATTAATATCATTAAAACTAACGCGGAGCGGAGTCTGACTAAAGCGGAGCGGAGTCTGACTAAAGCGGAGCGGAGTCTGACTAAAGCGGAGCGGAGTCTGACTAACGCGGACCGGAGTCTGACTAAAGCGGAGCGGAGTTAGGACTTAACAGAATTGGTGTGAATGCAGCCTAAGAGTGTTTGTCTATTTGGGCGCCACCATGTTGGAATGTGTTAATAACTCAAATGCTGCTGCGTTGGTGGGACTCAGAGCTCTGAGGTAAATGGAATCTGAACATCTCCAGAACCCTGAGGGTATCTGGACTCGGTCCTGCTGCTGGTTCTGCTGGGTCAGTTTGTGGACAGACCTGGTTCTGCTGCTGCTGGTTCTGGACATGCTGCTGTTGCTGCTGCTGCTGCAGCTGCTGGTTCTGGGCATGCTGCTGCAGAGCGCGGAGCTGCTGCTGCTGCTGCTGGAACTGCTGCTGCTGCTGCTGCAGCGCGGCGTTCTGCTGCGCCTGCTGCTGCTGCTGCTGCTGCTGCTGGAACTGTTGGAACTGCATGGACTGCTGCTGCACCATCTGTTGCACCGACATCTGGCCCGGAGCGCCCACTGCAGAGAAACAGGGAGGGCAGGAATGACCCGGTTCTGGAGCCGGAGCCAGCCTGGAGTCGGCTCAACATGCCGAAGCAGGGAGGGAGAGAGAGAGACAGAGAGAGAGAGATGGAGAGAGAGAGAGCGGCACGCTCAGCACAGCAGCAGGAAACACACTCACTGGCTTGTGGGTTTCCCGGCACCCCGGCCATGGCATGCTGGCCTAGCTGCATCTGCCCCATGGCCCCCATGCCCCCCACCGCGGCGCCTGGGGCCCGGGGCCCCATGCCCATGCCCCCGCCTACCCCTGTCAGGTTAGTCAGGGCATTCATGGGATTTAGCAGAGGGCAAAACAACAGACAACATTACGCAGCTCCGACATGCTCAGCAGAACCCCCACGAACCCGGCCGGAGCCGAACCCCACCCAGAACCCAGCAGGGAGCAGAGCTGCACTCACCGGCTCCTCCCAGCGCCTTCTTATCTGCAACACAAAGCCCAGCGGTGGTTAGCCTCACCCAAACACAACTAGCAACCGGAGAGACAGGAAGCTGCAGAACTCACGGATGTCCCTGAAGTGGATGATGAGCCGGGCCACCAGGGACAGGTACTCCTCCTGAAACACACACACTGCTGTTAGTGTCGGCTGCTAACCCGTTTCCCATCAGCCACCTGGGCACAACTCACTCTGGTCTTGGCTTTGATGAAGACGTGGTTCTCCATGTCCGTCCCAGACTTGTGTGTCGTGTTTCCAGAGCCGGCCTTCCTCATGGCGTCTTCACTGAGGAAGACCAACACAAACTACTCAGCAGAGTAAACATCGACATTCATTTTAACTGTCCAAAATATACAAAAATAATCGCAACAAAAGCCACAGAAATGACAGAGGACCATTTCTCATTCATCATATCTCAAACATGCAACTTCTTCAGACGCTTTAATTTATTTCATTTTTTCTGTGTCTCAGTGAGACCTCTCTGCTTTATAAATCTTTGTCTCTAAATAGTTTCAGTGTTTTCAGCCTCAATTATCAGAATTTAACTTAAATTACATTAACAATCATAAATCTAACAGCTCAGGCCAACCTCCATAGTTTTAAGTTTTTTCATTTTATTTATGCTTCAGATGTGGTTATGTTTAAAAATTTAATGTTTATTTTTCATGCTGCATGTTTTTCTAATTACTGTTAAACTGAACAAGTCAATCCGTCCATTTAAAATGTGCCTTAATACGCCTCCTCTTTTTGGTCCTAGTGTTAAAATCCCTTCAAAATAAAAGGTTTTAATGATTTTAACTACGTTTTCAGCAAGAATATTGTTTTAGAAATAGGGCCTTTTGAGGAGACAATGCAGGGTTAGGGTTAGGGATGCCTAACCCTGCTGTTTAAGTTACATAAAACATTTTTATTATTTGCATCTTTCTTTCTAAATTATCCTTGCAGTCATGTCTAAATGGCATTAAATACAAAGAATTCAGGAAGCATGGAAAGCCAAAAGTACCAGAGTTTAATAAATTAAAAAGTGAAAATAGTTTTTTATACATCTGACCATTTTATTAAAACTTAATGTGGATGCTTCAAATTAATTCATTAATCCCAAATAAACATTTTCCAAAAACTGTATAAATGGCGAACATTAAAAACACAGAAAATGTTATTTCTGCCTCCTGCCTAGTGAAAGCATAAAACACGAGGCTTAGAGCCAAGATGCAGTCCCACATTGAGCTCCTGGGTCATTCCTACAGCACACCTCACTGCTGTCTCAGTCTCGTACCTGTCCTGCACCACCATAACAGACTTCTCTGCCACTCCACAGCTCCTCTCTGCATTCTGTCTTATTCTTTTTCTACAGACACAGTGCAGCTCTCTCTAAACTTCTCCCTAAGCACAATTTAAAGTATTATACATGTCTTCATTAATCTGAATTAAATATGAAATCATCTGTCCAACAATGTCCCGCTGATTCTAATAGTTACTTTTGGTTTTATTTAGAGAAAGAGAAATTAAAATGTTGCTTAAACACTTTAACAGGCATCTCTATAGGATTTATATAAAACAGTTGCGTTGTGGAGTAAAAACTTCTTGTTTATAATACTATCTTCAACAGCTAATGATGCCAACAATAAAATCTGGTCAGAAAAAGACAAAACAATGGATTTTAGACGTTTTATTTGCGCCGAATTAAACATCGGTTTCATGCCCATAAGACCACCTGAAATGCAGTAGAAGTTTAGCACCTGACGGATTTTTGTGTTGAGTTTTTTTTAAATTGGCAGTTTTTACAAAATGTTAGCAGTTAGCTAAACCAAAAGCTAGCCTAGCTGAGCGCAAAACCGTGAAAAAGAAGCAACTTCCTCACATCTGAGCCACGACTTTCTGTCGGAACTGAGGGCTCCTCCAGTCGCTGTCGGCTCCAGGAACCTCCATGGCAGAATTGATCCAAAACTGACTTAATTTCTCTGTGTTCCAACTGTTTTCGCCTTCCTTCTTCCACTGCAGAAATAATGGCGGCGGTTCGGCGGATGTTAGCGCTGACGAACGCTTCCGCCCCCCTCTGGTCAGAATTAGATACTACATTTCACCAAAACAACACAACACAACGGCCCAGAGATATTTCTGCCCCCATTTAGAGCCTCACAAAACAAATTAGAATATTTTATACGAATTTTAAATGGACAAATTGTATCTGTTTTTAGGTATTAAAATAAAGAAAAGTCTAAAACCTTTGCGAAGACATTGCAGGATATTGACGTCTGCTCTATTTGTTTTAATGTCATTTAATTCTGGAAGTTCAGAGCAAATTTAAAAACAACAGAAATTATGCTAAAACCCACATTTCTTATACCAATATAAAAAACATTATTGATTTATTTACATGTTTTTATTAAGAGTCATTGTGGAAGGTCCAGACATGGTGGTGGTGGCAGTATCATGCTGTGGGGTTGCATCTAGCAGAAGACACTGGAATCTTGTAAAGCTCAGAGGTAAATGAAAGCAACAGGAGAACTGTGGCTTCAGAGAACATTTATTATCCATTGAGAGGATGACCCGAAGTGTTCTGTGGCTACAGCTACACAGAGATGGTTTGAGGTTCTGGAGTGGCCTAGTTAAAGCCCAGAACTATTCATAGCTGATCCACACCAACCTCAGAGGGAAAATGGAGGAAAACTGCAGTGTCCAGATGAGCAGCCCAAGGCACCTATACTAAAAACTGACTGGATGGGGTCACTTATTTTATGTTTAATATTTTTATTTAATGATTAATATTTTGTAGAAATCAGGTTTCACTTTGAAACTAAATCTTTTTTCCACTAATTTTTGTCTAATATGACAGATTGTATTGATCATGATTGATTTGAAACAATGAAAGGGGTTTAATACGGCTCTGTAATATGACCGAAATAAAGTTTCTGTCATATTACAGACTAATTTAGCGTTACTATTCTAGCTACTAACGCTAAATGGGAACAGCAAACTAAAACGATATCAAGCAAAAGGGAAAATAAATATGATCTGAATCAGTAAAATTATAAAATGTAAAAACAAAAAATGAACAATTCAAAGAACAAATTCTGTTTAATTACAATAAAAATATGTTGTAGCTAAAATCTGAGAAATCCAGGAGGTCCAGTAGAACCAGAACCCGCTGCAATAATAAGAAACGAACTACACTTCCCACAATCCCACTCTGCCTGCCCAGAGGAACAGTCTGCTTCCGCTCCACGTGCAAGGAGGAGGGGCAGGAAAGTGTGTCACTGGGGCACGAGGCGCTCCCTAGTCACGTGGTCCCGTTTTCTGCCGCGTGCGGCAGCAGCGTCCCGGAACATGATGATGATGATGATGATGATGGGTCTGCGCGCAGTTTGAAGCGCGAGCAGCAGCTGCCCCAGAGACAGAACCAGAACAACGGCAGAACCGCACTCTTTCTGCGGGATTCCTGCTCCTTAGCTGCTCCCGCATGTTGACGCGGCGGCAAGTGTGCGAGACTGGACCGCAGCTCGGCTTGACGACCACCGACATGGACTCAAACAACAATAACTCAGGTAAATAACGTCTCTGGGTCCTGGATCCTGGTCTACGGGGGTTAGAGTCGGGCACGGCGCGCGTGCACGGTGTTTAATGGGAATTGTTGAGCTGCCGATGTGTCGGCGCGTGCGTGATGGCTGGTGCGGGGCTCGGAGTGGAGCAGAGAAGGTCACTGCGGCTGCGCTGCGGGGAGTTCGCCTAAAAACAGCCAGAACTTAACAGGAGTCCGGTCCAGTCATTTTTTAATAGGAGTCCGGTTCTGCTCTAGGGAACATTAGCCACACAGAGGGGCCGTGTCCATCAGCCGGGCCTTGGACCCCTCTTTCGGACCTCTCGCGCACATGTCGGCCAGTCTGTCACGAGGACCGTCACCGTGAATGCGCTCGTGTTTACGGGAAGTGGGTCAGGATGACTGCAGGTCTTTCGGTTTCTGGTGGACGGTGCTGGCGTGTGAGTGTGTGTGTGTTCACATGGAGCGGCGCAGACAGCCATGTGCGCTTTGTTTTCACGGAGCAGCACGGCTTCTGATTGGCTGCTGCGGGGTCTGAGCTCATTGCGCAACCCTCCCCTCCTGCTGTAGCCCCGCCCCCTGGAGCAGCAGGCGTTCAGCTGATCAGTAACCAGGTAGCAAACAGAACAGGTGAGACGTGCTGGTAAGTGCCCGGACGCTGGAGTTTTGTCCTGATCGGGACCGGAAGTTGAATCCTGTCAGACTTGACTGCAGTCAGGAGGATATCCAGTCAGTGACTCACCTGCAGCAGAAAGCATTATCTCACACACACACACACACACACACACACACACACACACTTATTCATCCTGCTTCCCGGATTTCAGAAGCATTGAAGGAATTTTGGGAAGATGTCTCCAGATTATGCTAACGCTAATTCCAGGATAATCTGGGTGAAGATGTGTGAAACATGACTGGAAGCTGGTTCTCTCTCTGCTTCCTGATAGCAGATTGATCAGTGATTGATCAGCCCAGCTCGTTGACCTCTGGTGACCTCTGTGTTAGTCTGACTACAAATAAAATCTGAGGATTCATTCCAGAAGTTTGGATCGTTTGCCTCGCTTGGTGTTTTGAGATGACGTGAATCATTTGACTCAGTCCAAACAGAAAAGTCTCGCTCAGGGTGTTCAAGGGGCGGCCCGGGGCCCACTGGGGCCCTTGGGGTGATTGTGTGGCCTCCAGCTGCATTTCCGAAATGATACACAGGTGGAGACATTTTATTTGTAGTCAGACTAACATTATTTTCATATCATTTTCTTACAGGAAAATGTTAAGTTTAGCAATAAAGAGAGGCATTAGGTGCTGTGGTGGCGCAGGGGCAAAAAGCACAACCCATGTATTGAGTTCTTGGTCCTCATGCCGGTGGTCGCAGGTTTGATTCCCGGCCTGGTGACATTTGCTGCATGTCTTCCCCTTCTCTCATAACCCTCTTTCCTGTCAAACTACTTTCAAATAAAGGCCACTAGAGCCAACAAAACCTTTAAACAAAAAAAGCAATAAGCAGAGACTTTGCGAAAAGCACAATCAGCTTTCATTGAATGTTTTAAGTTTGGCTACAAATAGCAGCCAGTTTGAAAGAAACCCAGATCCTGTTGTAGATGCTTTTCTTTTAATACAGAAATCTGCAACATTCCCTTTCAAGTTTTAGATTTACAATTAATAATCATTTTGTTGGATTTAAAAAGAAAGACTTTTTATGTTTGACTTTGTATTATTTTTTTCCTGTGAATACTTTTGAGTCGACACCCTGGTCTAGCTTCTCAGAAAACTAACATATCACTGACTATGTTACCCATAAGTCTCTGCTGCAGCTGGAGCCATCTCCATGGTTACTGTCTGTATCTTAAACTGATGCAGGTCAAAGGTGCTTCAGGTTTCTGTCCATAAGGATTAAGCCCTGTTTTGCTCTCTGATTGGCTGTTTGGTGGTGAAGCATTCTGGGAGTTGTAGTTCTCTGTGATGTGTTTGCTCATGGGCAGCATGTGTTACCTGAGCAGGTGCTTTTCTGCAGGTCAGTTGTTGTCAGGTATGTCCACTGTCCAGTCAGATCAGTCACAGCTGCAGCCGTTCTGATGTTACACACAGGTGTGTTTGACATTCAATATGCTACATACCTTCAGGGTGAAACACGTCCAGGTCATTTACCAGAGTTTATCAGAGACACACAGCGTGACCTCAGAGAAACGTCCACAGAAGATAGTAACTTTATTACATTTTGTCTTTACTGTAACATATCTTTCTTGGTGCACTGTGAGATTGTCCTTACTGTATAAAGTTTATTCCTAAATAAGGATTAAAATCTTTTATTGTTTTTGGTTAAAAGTGATCTAATGTAAATATATATTCAAACCAGAGAAAGACAGGAATCGTCCCAAATACTAGCAGAGAAACAGGAAAAATCTCCGGCTGGCTACATGCTGAGAGGGGGCGGGACTTCCTGTCAGTGTGACGTCACACTGATGGGTGGTGGGACGTGAGGGCTGGGGGCGGGGCTTCCTCAGTCTCGTTGTAGGGCCTTGTGTGTGGAGGAGGCACGTGGCCTGGAGGCGTGACGCTGCTGGCACAAAGAGGAGGAGGAGGAGGAGGAAGATGCTGCGCCTCCAGACCTCCTTTCTTCTTTACGGTCTCATTTCCTGTCTGACGGCTCCCCGATGGCCGGACTGCAGGGATCAAACCTCGCTGTTTTCACGCTTCATAGCTAGTCTTTATTTACATGTAGCCTCTGAAATAAGACGAAGACATTAAATTCCCTCACAGAGACGCAAAAAACACCCAGAAATGCAGGAAACACCCAGAAGGGGGCCAAAATGAAATCCAGAGGCAAAAGATTCAGAGGGATTAAAAACAACAAAAAAGAAAATAACCTTCCAAGCAAATGCTAAGCTAACCCAGAAGGATGCAAAATTACCACAGAAGAATTCTAAAGTACCATAGACATGCTAAGCTATCCTGCAGGGATACTGAACTATCATATATGTGAGCGTGGATGCTAAGTTACTCCACAGATATGCTAAACTACAATAGATGCATGCTAGGTTGCTAAATTACCACAGAGCAATGGAAAGCTAACCCAGAGGGATGCTGGGTTACCACAGATGGATGCTCTGATTCCAATTTAACCTACAGAGATGCTAAGCTGCCCCAAAGTAATGCTTTATTATGTCACAGGGATGATAAGCTACCCTACAGGGATGCTAAACTATCCCAGAGTAATGCTAAGCTAACCAAAACAGAAGCTAATCTAACCCAGAGTAATGCTAAGCTAACCCGGAGGGATGCTAAGCTACCCTACAGGGATGCTAAACTATCCCAGAGTAATGGTAATCTAACCCGGAGGGATGCTAAGCTACCCTACAGGGATGCTAAACTATCCCAGAGTAATGGTAATCTAACCCAGAGGGATGCTAAGCTACCCTACAGGGATGCTAAACTATCCCAGAGTAATGGTAATCTAACCCAGAGGGATGCTAAGCTAACCCAATAGGATGCTAAGTGACAGGCTAAGTTGACGGTGTCTCGGTGAAATCTCTGTCAGCCTGGAGCTCGCTCTGCCATCACGCTTCGGCCATCTTTAACACGCATGTAGAGTGAAACCATGAGGACAGCCTCAGGCGGTAAACGATGCTAAGCTGCGTGTGGTGATGATGAAGCAGTCATTGAGACAGCAGAACGGTTCCCATGAGGCTCTGACATGTCAACATGCAGCCGCCTGCAGCATGTCTGCATCACTACTTCCTGTTTCTGCTGCCTGAAGCTCAGGCTGCTAGAAACAACCCATCCTTCCATCTTTCTTCCTTTTTTCTCTCCTCATTTCTTTCCTCACAGGGTAACAGACGGTGGCGCTCTAGATTTTATTTAGCGGCATCAGAATAAAGAGGGCTGGATTCATTCACATGCTGCACTTTTCAGATTTGATTTGTTCAAAAATGTTTCCTGAAAACATTTTGAAGTTTGTGTTTGGTCCAGGGTGTGAATACTTTAGGAAGTTGCCATGGAAACAGGCTCACCTGCAGGCCTCTGTCCTCCAGCAGGGGGCGTCATCTCCTACGTGGGCTCCTGCGGAGGCTCCCCATCCCGGGGCAGCCCGGACTGCGGGGCCAGCCCGGACTCCATGGACAGCGAGAACTCAGACGCCGGCTTCGCCTCCTCCTCTTCCTCGCTGCCATCCTTCCTCAGCAGCGACGGTTCCTCCTCCTCCTCCTCCTCCTCCTCCTCCTCGGCGGGCGGCTCTCCACAGGGGCGGGACGACGCCGCTGACACCACTGGCCCTCACAGAGCGTCGCCCAGCAAGTCCGTGGCCAGTTTGACCAGTAAGTGGCGAAGATGGATCCGTTTCCTGTTTCCTGTGAGGCAGTTAAACATCAGCAGCAATAATTTGGTTTATTAATCCTGAAAAAAATGTAGGCTTATTTTCATTCATTTATAAATGTCACATTTTCAAACTAAATATATAGTTTACAAACAATTTAGTCATTTCATTTACAAACTGTTTGGCGCTAAATATCTAGTTTGCTGACTAAATGTTTAGTTTGGAACAAAATATTTATTTTGCAGGTAAATATTTTGCTTACTGACTAAATATTTAGCTTGTTAATATTTAACAAGCTAAATATTGGAACAGTTAGCTTGCTAGCTAAATGTTTCATTAGAAACAAAACATTTACTCTGAAGCTAAAAACTTAACTTGCTAACTAAATATTTAGTTTGGAACTGTGACATTTAGAAATGAATGAATAACATTTAGAAAAAATAAGTTTGAAAAATCAACCTCAATTTTCTTTCAGGCTAAATAACTCTGGGTTACTACAAATATTTTTTGGAAGCTCTTTATGTTTTTTCCAACTGAATTTGGACTTTGCATCCATGTTTCTCAGTCAGGTTTTTATTCTAATCTGATCTTCTGACTGAATTGATTTTTGTGAATAATTGGTTCCTTAAAAATTTCTCGTCCACAACAAGTTTTAGGAGAAAAAACAGTTTTACAACAATGTTAGAAACTTGGATTAATAAACACTGATAAGGTTAATTACATGTAAACTGACGTCTCTGTTGGTCCTGGTGGAGTCTCTCCTCCTGCTCTTCACTCATTGGTCCTCAGGAAACTGATCCACATGTGAAAATGCTCTTTGATGCTCATGTTGCAGCCATAGCTCAGAAAGTTGACCTGATTGAGTAAAACCAATGTGATTTTTGGATTCAGCTCATCAGAATGACAATAAAACAACTGAAAAACCCCAGACAATGTTGACCAGTGGAATCAGGCTGCTGATGTTTGGCAGGGTAGCAAACCATGTGGCGGCTCTCTGGAGAGCAGAGCTGTCTGCGCTTCCTGACGGTCCGGTTTGTTTCAGAGCTGAACGGCATGGTGCTGCTCTGCAAGGTCTGCGGAGACGTGGCGTCCGGCTTCCACTATGGCGTTCACGCCTGCGAGGGATGCAAAGGCTTCTTTCGGCGCAGCATCCAGCAGAACATCCAGTACAAGAAGTGTGTGAAGAGCGAGAGCTGCAGCATCATGAGGACCAACAGGAACCGCTGCCAGCAGTGCCGCTTCAAGAAGTGCCTCTCTGTGGGCATGAGCCGGGACGGTGAGTCCGCCGCCGCGCCGTCACACCGACCCGCCACGGCGTTTCCCTCAAAAACATGACAGTTATTGAGTGAAACATCATTAAATATAGAATCAACTGTGTCGCAATTAAATGATCTGATTCCCTTTTAAAAACTCCATATAATTATTTCATGAATGAATAATTTCATGTTTCTTTTCTGAATCGTGAATTAATTTAAACTGTTAACTTCAGCCATTAAACTCAGTGGGCGGGACTAGGGGAAATCCTGACGTCTGATTGGCTGCTTCAACAAGTCAAGACAAATTATTCCTTCTTTGCTTCTCTGAAATAATTGATTAAACCATGAAATATATAATTCATTCTATATTTAATCAATTATTTTTCTATTCATTTCCAGTTTTTAAAATTGATGACGTGTTTAAATATTTATAAGTTATTGTAATTTGTCATAGATACTTGGTAGATTATGACACCTCACCTGTCCACCGGGGGAGCTGTCCAGGGTGTCTCCAGGCTCCGCCCCTTCCTGCTCTCACCTTCCTCCTCCTCTTCTGTCTGCAGCCGTGCGTTTTGGCCGCATCCCGAAGCGCGAGAAGCAGCGGATGCTGGCGGAGATGCAGAGCTCCATGAACAACATGGTGAACGACCAGCTGCAGAGCGACTTCCAGCTCGCCAGCCTGTCCTCTTCCTCTTCTTCCTCACCAGAGGGCGCCATCGATCCCCAGCCGTCTCCTCCTCTTCCTCCCCCTTCCTCGCCTCCCCCCAGCCCTGGGATCGACTCCACCATCAGCGCCATCGCCTGCGCGCACCGTGAAACCTTCCTGTATGCGCATGACAAGCTGAGCGAGCCGCAGCTTAGCCCCGCCCATCGCCACCCTGGGGAGGCGGAGCTTTGTCCCAACCGGAACGGCTTCAGCAAAAACAATAATCACAAAAACACCATGGACTGCTTCCTGCAGCAGGGTCACAACAACACAAGCAATTACCATGGCAACAAGGGGTGGAGTCAGCATTCCAGCACCGTGATTGGAGGACAGAGTCATGTGACCCAGCACCAGAGCTGTCCGCCAAAGAGTCGCTCTGGGATTGTTCTGGTAAGACCCGGGATGCTAACACCCATCGATAAGTGCTGCTGCTAGCTTAACCACTGCTAACTGCTGCTAGCTTAACCTCTGCTAACTGCTGCTAGCTTAATGGGCTCTTATCGTTCCCAGGCTTGTCCAATGAACTTGCAGCCCCATGCAGACCCTTTAAAGACGCCCCAGGAGATCTGGGAGGACTTCTCGCTGTCGTTCACGCCCGCCGTCAGGGAAGTGGTGGAGTTTGCCAAGCATATCCCAGGATTCAACGGTCTGACCCAGAACGACCAGGTCACCCTGCTGAAAGCAGGCACCTTCGAGGTAAACCATGATGTCATTACAGACATCAGGGTCATGATTTAAGAATTTATAAGTTTATACTTCTATCTTCTGATTTTTAGGCTATGTTAGCCTAACAAAAACGACGTTTGTTAGCTAAGGTTAGCCTGACCTGTTTGTGCTCTAAAGAGATCCTGTTCATCAATACGTTATTACACAACAAAAATCATATTTTTAAATGTAACATAAATTAACTGCTAGCTAATGTTAAATGCTAGTTACTACATTAGTACAGCAAAAACTGATTAGATGAAAAATTATGTTAGCTAACCTGTTAGCCTACATAGACGTCACATCAATCTTAACATAATATTAGCTGATTTCCATTAGCTGTCAAATTTTCTTTAAAAAAAAGTTAGCTGCTGTTGACCAAATCCATATTTGACTTATTAACCAAGAGAGTTTAGCTTCTGTCATTTAGTAGATAGATTCCTAATAATTATTTAACATTGAGAGAACATTTATATATATACTTTATGTTCTTGTTTTTCTAGATAAAATATAGAAGCGTTTGTTTCTTCTCGCTCCAGGTGCTGATGGTGCGCTTCTCGTCACTGTTCAACATGAAGGAACAGACGGTGACGTTTGTCTCTGGCACCACCTACTCTTTGGAGGAGCTCCATGCGATGGGGATGAATGAGCTGCTGGCAGCCATGTTTGACTTCAGCCAGAAGCTAGCTTCGCTGGCGCTGAGCGCCGAAGAGCTGGGACTGTTCACCGCCGTGGTGCTGGTGTCCGCAGGTAAGCGTCAACATGCCGGGTCGCCTCCTGGACCGCCAGGTATCTCCCAATGAGCTAATAGCCGTCCTCCTTCTGCACTACTTTGATTTGCAATGAAAAAGCCCACAGTATGGTGCTGCCAATGCATACAGTTGGTAAAGCATCCTTAGGTTTGAAAGTCTCACATTCAGTGACCATAACCCTAAACAAACTAGACAAACATTGCTGCGCATCCAGCAGTGGCTACTTCCTTTGATTGGCTGCCATTTTTCATCCTGGCCGGTAAGTGGAGCTGCCAGCACTGGCTAATGACAAAGAGGCTACAAGCTATGAGCTAGTGTTAGCTTTGGAGACTAGCATGCCGAAGCTGATGGCCAACTACTGGATAGCCTTTTTCCTCTGCTGAATGTTAGCACATATAAGCTAGGTTAAGAATAACATTGGTTAGGTTAGCTTTAGCAATGGATATGCCATCATTAGCCTTGAATGGGCTAGCGGTAACATTGGATAGACTAGGGTTAGCAATAGATTGGTTTGCTTTATCATGGAATAGGTTAACTTTAGCATTTGGTAGTTTAACATAGGCCTTGGATATGCTAGCATTAGCTTTGGATATGCTAGCATTAACCCTGGATAGGCCAGCGTTATCATTGGATAAATCAGGGTTAGTAGTCTCTAGGATGTTAGCTTGTCTAAAGCTAACAAGTAGCCTTCTCCTCTTTTGCTGGTTGCTAAATTATGGGCTCTGGTTGCTAGGTAACTGATATCAGTGACCTCACTGTCATCATTCCTTCACAGATCGGTCTGGCATCGAGAACCTGCCGTCCGTTGAGCATCTGCAGGAGAACCTGATCCGGGCACTTCGCTGTCTGGTCAACAACACGGCCGGCGCCGGCAAGCCGCCCGTCATGGATTCTCCACGCTTCACCAAGCTGCTGCTGCGGCTGCCCGACTTGCGGACGCTCAACAACATGCACTCAGAGAAGCTGCTGTCCTTCCGCATCGACCCCTGATGACTCCGCAGCGCAACGCTGCAACAGACACATGCACCCTCCACAATAAGAGTCTGCTCGCCTGATCCGAACTATCATACATTCCCACTTCCTGTTGAGACCATCATCATCA
>NW_006800278.1:413563-414252 GCF_000485575.1 Poecilia formosa
CAGGATCGGTCCATCCAGATGTTTAGGAGCTCTGCAGATCCAGACTTCCAGCACTAGGTGCTTCAGGTTCAGCTCTTCCATTCACTCTGAGGGATTAGCTCCGCTCCATCGGCACCAGCAGCCAATGAGAAGAGGAGGCAGCTCCGTGGACCAATGAGACGGCGGGATGCTGAGCGGCGCCTCAGCTGAACATTAGACCTGTAAAACCTGTAAATGCTGAAACATCCAGATATACTTGAACTGTTGCCGTCTGTTAATCGTCTGTGTGAAACACTGAAGCCTCTGGATGAGCAGCAGAGGCACAAAGTGTTCAGGCAGGAAATCTTCTCATGTCTGTATTTTAATGTTTGGAAATCCATTTAAGTAATTCTATAAATTCTCACTGAAGATGCTGATCTGTGCCTCATTTCCTGCTTTCACCACTTCGCCTGCCTAAAACCAGTAAAAAGCCAAACAGCTTTTGATAATTAAAATCATTACGATGGAAGGAGTTTAATTCATGATTTTTATAATAAAATATTAAATAAAAAATTCTGCTAAATTACCGTATTTTCCGCACTATAAGGTGCACCTAAAAACCTTCAATTTCCTCAAAAGCCAACAGTGCGCCTTATATATGGACCAATATTGAGCCACAACAGGTCTATCAACTACGGTAAGCATAGACATATTATAAGGATAGACCCTCA
>NW_006800278.1:415454-415751 GCF_000485575.1 Poecilia formosa
TGTATTTACCTGCAGTGTTAATTTATTTTTTCTGGTCACCTGACTCCGTGGCTGCACGTGCTCACCTGATCTGCATCATCATCATCATCATCATCATCAGTTCACGTGTGATTCATGAACATCATGGAAAGCCGTTTTAACATAAATTCGGTTTTACCGCCCTTACATTCCAGATATCTAAAACTACATTTTGACTATCCGTAATGGTGTAATGCAGAGGTTCCCAAACTGTGGGGTGCGCCTCCTAGGGGGGGCGCTGTGTCATTGCAGGGGGGGCGCGGGAAGCCATCTGGATGA
>NW_006800278.1:416148-423967 GCF_000485575.1 Poecilia formosa
AAAATGCATCACTTTCATGTTGAAAATGGTTTGACAAAAGCAGTTTTAGCTTTTCAAAGCTGTTTTAAGTGCATTCGGTTAGTCGGAAATGAATAAACAGGACATTCTTTGCAGGTTGTAGCAGATCCCCAGCACTTGAATTAATTTGCTCGGTCTCGACGGTGATGTTCAAGGTTTGTTTTCTTTGATGCGGACCATCAGTCACCACATCCACCTCAGTCACCTTGATCACCATAGTCACCGTGAAAACTAAACAGATATACAAATATTAGAATATGTACATAAACTTACAACACAAACAACAAAATAAAACGTAGCTCGCTGCTTTCAGCGGGGAACACCAAGTGTTGATAGTACTAAGCACATCTTTGACAGTTTGTTCAAGTCATTCGGTGGTGCAATGATTTCTACCTTCCCTCATTAGCTACGGCAGCCCATGAGGTACATAACAAAAAACTCAAAACTTTACAAAGTGCAAACAAAACAAAATAAAAACCACCAACAGCGGTAATCAGAACAGACAAATATCATTGAACAATCTGAAACATCCTTAATTTAGAAAATTCACTTTAAATAATGTACAATAAATAGTCTACAAATCTGAATAACTTAGGCAGTTTATCACTACCCATTACACCATTACGGATAGTCAAAATGTAGCTTTAGATATCTGGAATGTAATTACAGATCAAAGCATTTTTGATTTTATATACCATTTAAAATTTGTGTATTTTACAGAAATATTTTAAAATTTTTCTAAAAATTATTTTTCTAGATTACATATGTGTAAATACATAAACATTAATCAATACAGAATATCTATGTGTCTAACTATATATATAGTTTCATAAATGTAATCAAGTATTTTTATAACATATGGATCTAAATAGATAAGTAAATGTAGATGGATTATTTTCCCCCACAAACTTGAACCAGAAACATGAGAGAATATTTTCATGTGTGGAAATTTAATCAGTTACTGTGGTTATAGAACTTATTTTATTATTTTATATCAAAGTAACACAAAGAAGAAAAGAGAAAAGGGAGAAAAAACTGAGAGACTGGAGGACAGACTGAGACAGTCTGGAGGACAGTGTGGAGGACAGACAGAATGGAGGACAGACTGAGACAGACTGGAGGACAGTGTGGAGGACAGACAGAATGGAGGACAGACTGAGACAGACTGGAGGACAGTGTGGAGGACAGACAGAATGGAGGACAGACTGAGACAGACTGGAGGACAGTGTGGAGGACAGACAGAATGGAGGACAGACTGAGACAGACTGGAGGACAGTGTGGAGGACAGCTTGTCCCTCCTTCAGATGAGCGGACTGCTGCAGAGGAAAACCAGCCAGTCGGTCAGAGAGAGTTCAGCTTTATGAGGCTGGAAGACAGAAACAGAGAAACCGATCAGATCAATAATCAATAATCTGACTCAGTTTATCCAATAACCTCATCAATAATTCAGAATAATCTGGAATCAGGTGACAAATCTGCTGAAACTTTCACTAAATGGTTCGACATCTAAACTCTGATTGGACGGCACAGAGACGCTCCTATTGGCCCACAGAGCGGCCAATCAGAGGCTGCGGTACCTTCAGTCCCTCCGTGTCCACCGGCCGTCCGTCCCGCAGCACCAAGCTGAGCCGGGCCGACCCGGCTGCCGGGTAGCCGTCCTCCACCTGCAGGTGGCAAACCAGCACCGCCGACTTCAGGTAGACTAGCAGGCGCTGCGCCGGGCGCCAGTCGATGGCGAAGCTGCAACACAACGCTGGACATCAGATACAACACAGCCGGACCACCTGGGCTGGACGGGGGTGTGGCCTCAGCTGGGGGGGCGTGGCCTCACCTGGCCCTGAGGCTGTGGATCTCGGCCAGCAGCGCCGCCTGGCCCGTGAAGCTCTGCAGGACGTCCAGCAGGGCGGCGCTCAGCACGTCGCGACGTCCGGACCCGCAGCCCTCCACCTGCCCGGCTAACTCCTCCCCCACCTGGAGACACAGGTCACCTGGTCACATCGACAGGAAGTGACATCAGCAGCATTTACAGGTCTGAGCGTTACCTGCAGGGTGAATCTGTCGTCATGGTGCCAGCTGACCGCCAGCCTCGGCGGCTGCAGCTCATTGGCTGTTGGCTGGGAAAGGAGGCGTGGCCTGATCTCCAGCAGCAGCTCTGATTGGTCGACAGAGATGAGCTGGATCTGCATCACTGCCTGTGTGGCGGTGGCGTGTTCCTGCAGCCTGACAGGAAGTAAGAGTTAATGGCCAATCAGAGCCTCTCCCCTCAACAGTCATGTGACCCTTCTACTCACCGGTCTCTGAGGCACCGCCATAACACCAGCTGATGGAGCACCGCCTCTGACTCCGCCCTCAGCTGTGCCAGCTGGCGGTCACATGACTGCAAAGCATTCTGAGCCTTCAGCAGTGACACAACGAGCTGATCCTGATGCTGCCGCTGCCGGGGCAATGGGGGCGGGGCATGAGAACAATCGGGCAGAGCAGGGGTGTGTGTGTTTCTGAGTGTGTGTGTCCACCTTGATGTGCAGCAGCTGCAGCAGCGCTGTGACTCTGTCTCTCCTGTGTTGGACGTGTTGGACTCGGTCCTGCAGGGATCTGAGCAGCGACTCCGTCTCCTCCATCCCTGACCTGGTCTCCGCCTTCAGAGCCTTCCACCTGCTGCGAGCCCCACCCTCTGACACACACACACACACACACACACACGTTTGTCTGGCTATCTTTGTGGGGACTTTCCATTGACTTCCATTCATTTCTACAGCCTAAACCTTACCTTTACCCTTTTCCTAACCCTAACCAACCAAAACTCAATTCATACCTTAGCCCTAACTCTGACCCCTGACCCCTAAACAGGGTTTCCCCTTGTGGGGACCAGGCGCCGGTCCCCACAAGGAGCAATTGGTCCCCACAACGTAGTATATGTCAGGAAAATCGTCCCCACAAGGTATTACAAACAAACACACACACACACTTACCTGGATGATATCTTTGAAGTTTTACTGCAATGTGTTGGAATCAATGAAAAAGGAGGTGCTGCCGCTTTAAATACAGAGGTGTATTTACCTGTGTGTCTGTGTGTGTGTGTGTACCAGGTGGCGGGGGACAGGGCAGTGTCATCAGTTGCTGGGCAGATTCAAGGCCTTTCAGTAAGGACATCATGGAGTCCAGAACAAACAGCTGACGCCACAGAACCTTCTGGACTCGTCGACTGTCCTACACACACACACACACACACGTTTGTATTTCTACACATATGAGGGCTTTGTATTGACTTCCGTTCATTTTATTAACAGCTTTAACACAAACTCGATTTATCAGTCCTCACAAGGTTAGAGATTTTAACACAAAAGGTCAAAATTGGGCAACACAAACAAACTCTCCATCTCCCTCTGAATATCAATATATTATTGGACTTGAATGATACGTTTGAATTATTCTGTTCCGGGCGGAATAATTTTACAGCACAACTCTAATAATGCTGATTAAGGACATTTGGTTCTGGAACCACGGACCTCGAGTGTTCCGTGAATGATTGGACCAGAGACCAGGTACTGACCGTGAGGAACAGAACCGTTCCTGCTGCCTCGGCGCAGTCCGGTTCGGGTTCACCGCAGGGCTCCAACAGAACCGGGTCACAGCGCTCCAGAACTCTGACCGACAGAAACAGAGTGTCAGTTTCAGACGAAACCGGACTGGGATGAATAAAAATGCAGTTTTTAATGCTTAAAATAATTTTACAGGTCATACTTGTATGTCAGGAAGTTAAAACTCCTTAACATTTAAACTTTTTAACAACAATCTGAAAGATTTTCGAATCTTTCAGAGAAAACTTACCTCCGAACTTCCGCCATTTTTGTTTTCAAATGGCCCCGCTTCTTCTTCTCCTTCTTCTCCTCCTTCCTCTGTTGGTGTTTTCAAGCGGTGGGCAACCAGCGTGGAGGTCTATTACCGCCACCTATTGGACTGCAGGGTAAAACAGCAGATAAACAATAAATAGTCTTATTTTAAAAGAACTTAACTACTAAATTGATCATCATTCGCGGGATGTTTCCCAGTAGATTTTTGGGAGTAAAGTTTGTCTTTCTTGGTCTATTTTAATATTCACACCCTTTCAATTCTTTCTTTAACCTTTTCCGTTTATTTTCATTAATAATAAATCTGATTGGATTGTTACTTCCTTTATAAAGTGTGTATAAATGTGACAGCTCCTCTTACTCGTCCGGTCATGCACACAGCGGAGGCAAGTCAGTTGGATTTTAGGCGATTTACTGCAATTGGTGGTTGACAAACACAAATGGCACAATGACTCTCCCTACTGGTCAACTTATCTACCACAGCAGAGCGCTGAACAGACTGCGTGGAATTATCGGTTTCTCATCGAATTTATATGCAACCAGTAGGGGGCGCAAAAAAACAACAATCACAGGAGAATTATGAAACATATTTTAGCAGGAATTTCATTTGTATCCCTAATACCCGTCACATAAATATGTTCCTAAGAGTTTTAATTTCTGCTTTTTAATAATAGATTTCTTGTTTTAATTATGTTAACTTTCAGTAATTGGTTAAAATCCTAATTTCTTGCATTAATGTGGAGAACATTTTCCATAAGATACATGACTTATTTGAAGAACTGAAAAACTCTCGGAGCTTTTTATTTCTTATCTCTACTAAACCTCTGTAGAACTAAAAAAATATCTATCTATCTATCTATCTATCTATAAATTCTGTTCTATGTTCTGCTAAATTATCATAGGTTCTGCTTTTACAGTAATCTTTGTCTCTTTCGTCCTTGTTAGATTCTATGAACAGTCTGTCATAAACCGAAAGAAACAAGAGCAGCTGCAGCAATAAAAATGAAATTGATCAGATTAAAAAATCTGATTAAACTAAAAATGACAAATAATAATAAATAAAAAATAAAAAACATCTAGAAAAAATACATCAGGAAACAAAATCAATAGCATGATTTTTTTAAGGTAGTTAAAAAGAACAAATAAATATAAAACCAGCTTCAGTAGCGAGACACTCAGATCACGTGATCTCGTGTTGACTCTGCAGCTCTCAAGCTAGCGGTGTTCTCAGTAGCGTCCGGACCGAACCGAACCGAACCGAACCGAGCTTAGGCCTGTTAACCGACAGCTGGAAGATGAGCTAACCGGCGGAGAGGCGTTCAGGCTCTCAGGTAGGAGCAGCCAATCTCACCTGTGCAGGTGTGACGGTGATGCTGCGGTTAGCTTTTAGCAGGGGGAGCTAGCCGCGGAGCTAGCGGTGCTCTGTGATGATCAGTAACACAGAGAGGCTTTGAACCGAACTTTGGATGGTTCTGGTACGGATATAAGTAGGTTTTAGTAATTTAAAGTGCTTAACGTGAGCTCATCGCCGATGCTCACCTAGCTTCATACAGAATCAGGCCTATGTTAGCATTATGCTAACGGAGCTAACTGCAGCTGAAGGAAAACAGAAGGACCAGGGAAAAAATGACCACAAGAAGATGCGATGTGCATCTGTGTCCGTCTATTTGGGGGGCTGACTGGTCCGGTTCCAGTTTTAAGGAACCGGTTCCACATGGTTCCGGTGTTGAACGAGTCTTTATTTATAATCTCCCATTCATAAAACGGATCTAATAAGCAGAGGATCAGGGAGTCACATCCCGGATTAACCAGCGCAGATTATTTATTTACATGCTGGGTTTGCGGAGGAAAGGTTCTCCTGATGATTGGTTGTTGTCTTCCAGGTGTTATCAGCAGTAGGATGCCCATCCCGCCCCCTCCTCCTCCCCCAGGGGGGCCGCCTCCCCCCCCCACCTTCAGCCAGGTGAGGTTAAACTCCAAACAGCCTCAGAACAGCAGCAGCTATCATCAAAACACTGACAGCATCTCCCCCCTCAGGCCAACACCACCCCTCCAAAGCTGAACAGGGAGGAGGTCAAAGGTCGCGGCGCCTTGCTGTCGGACATCTGCAAAGGCACCAAACTGAAGAAGGTGGCGGTGGTGAACGACCGCAGCGCTCCTCTGCTCGACAGTAAGACTCAAACACCAAAGAGCCAAACACCTCCCACAGAGCACCCATACATTCGCTTATACCAGTACCTAAGCCAGAGCCAGCCCAAGCAGCAGGGGGCGCTGTCTGAGGAGGCCCAGAAGAAGGCTGGAGGACCAAGCTCCTCTCCGTCCCTCCACAGTAAGACCTCTGTGTTCTGACATGCTTTAGGCCGGCTGCAGGAGGCTGCGCTCAGGGCTAATCAGCCGCTAGCGTCCACAGGGCGAGGGTCACATGACCTCAGGGTCACATGACCTCAGGGTCACATGACCTCCTGGCAGTCAGCAACAGAAATTGAGGCTGAATGTTGACCAAGTAAAAATAAAACATAGTTACCCTTTGACAGTCAATCACGGCACTGCGATGGAAATTCAGGGCTGAACTAAAACATGTTTTTATTATTACATGAATAAAGTCATAATATTAACAGAATAAAGTCTTGAACTACTAGAAAAATGTTTTAAAGCGATTTCCAGTTCTTTCTTCTCAACACACTCAGTCGTTTCAAAGTTCTGCTCATAATATTTGGATGCTGATGTGTTACAATATTAATTATTTCCCATTTTAAATTATTATTATTATTATTATTATTATTGTTATGATTATAATATTGTAATATAATTCAATTATTTTCCATGTCAGCAATGACTACTTCATTCTTGAAATATTATGACTGAAGTTTTGTTGTATTGTAACTTCTGAGGCCCCTGGTTCCAGGAGGGGAGGCGCCTCACTGCCTCTCGCACGCACGCACGCACACACACGCGCACACACACACTCTCTCCAAACACACAGTGACTCGTGAAGCGCCCGACGCGGTCGTCCCATGTTTCCTGTTTGTCTCTTTTCTCATCTGATCCATTCCTGTTTCTCTCCGTTTTCGACCATGTCTGCTCTTCCTGTGTCTGCTGAGTTTGAGCCCAGGTGTGTGTGTGTGTGTGTGTGTGTGTGTGTGTGTGTGTGTGTGTAGAGCAGGTGGACAGGTGACAGAGCGGCTGCTTAGCCAGACGCTGCAGCTTCCTGCAGCTGCTGTTAGTTTAAAGTCTGCTTCAGGAAAAGCTCAGTCAGTGTTATTGGGGGCGTTTCTAAAGCGCCAACACTGAAATCTCAGACTTGTAGAAATCACTTTAAAAAGGAAAAGATTTATGTAAAGTCATTTTTTTAATCTTTCCATCATGTTTTCATGTTATTTCCTGCTTTGAGCCTTTCATGCATTTTTGAGACAGCCTTAAATCCTCATGGCAACCATTCAGCTGCAAAACGCCTGGGTGGACCTAGCCCCGCCTTTGAGTCGAAGCTCCTCCCCTGCTCGGCTCCTTCAGACTAGTCAGCAGCAATTAGCAAAAACCTGGATGAACTGTCTGAGCTTGTTACAGCAGCTACTGCTCAGAGCAACACTAAAATGCTTCAGAAAGAGCTTTCTTAAAGAGGCAGAGACACAATTTCAGTTCCTTAAATTACAACGCCAATTCTCTAAGTTATATTTGGTATGTATAGCATTTTTATACCAACAGAAGGTAATATAGTTACTGGATTGTACTATAAAATGGGGCTTTGTGTTTAGAAAACATGACACTGGTCCTTTAAGAAGATATGGTGATAATCCTGTGTCATGGTCAGTTTAAGTCAGAGGTCCCAAACTGTGGGGCGCGCCCCCTAGGGGGGTCGCCGTGTCATTGCAGGGGGGGCGCGGGAAGCCGTCTGGTTGAAAAAAAAAAAAAAAACATCAAGCTGTATACGCTGGGTTTTAACCTTAGAATGGCTA
>NW_006800278.1:424380-438219 GCF_000485575.1 Poecilia formosa
ATAAAAAGTTTGGGAACCACTGGTTTAAATAATCTTTTTATTTGAACTTTTTAAAAAATATATATTTCTTAGGCGAGTTCCACATGATTTCAGTAAATTATGTGTATCAACATTCATCCCTCCCCACTTACAAACATCTTATAAAAATCCCTCCGGTTAGTGATTCATGTTGAAGCTCTTATTTTGAAATTTGCAGCCCTGTGGGGGCGGGGCCTGAGCAGGAGTGGGAGGGGCTCAGAGTTGATGACCAGTTATTGCATTTTGATTTCCTGTGCTCTCTGATCACCTGTGATGTCACTGATTCTTAACATGTTTCTGACTGTTTGTGCTGGCGATGATGTCATCGGAGCGGCGTGCGAGCGTAAACACTTTAATTTACCGTCTCACTCACCACCGCCTCATCCCACCTCATCCCACCTCATCCCACCTCACCGTCTCCACCCGCATCCCACCTCACACTAACCCATGGTAGAGCACAGCGCCAACACCAGGCCCCGCCCTTTCTCACCTGTCCGTGGTTGTGGTCCCCAGAGCCCAGAGGAGGCGGAGCCACCGCAGGAGCCAATGGCAGCGTGGCAGGAAGTAAGTCGAGCTCTGCTCCTCCAATCGGAGGCCTGTTCACCGGCGGAGTCCCCAAGCTGAAGCCAGTAGGAGGTCAGGAACCGATGAGGAACACTCGGTGGAAGGAAGACCATTTGTCACTAAACAGCTGAAAAGTGTGGCGTGCTTCTAGTTTTAACTCCGGAGTCAGTCCAGCTGCTCGTCAGTATGGATCATCAAAGTTTAACTCCTGACTCAGCTGAATTCAGGTTTGGACTTTAACTAAGCCAGTCTAAACCATCCCATAATATCTGTGGCTGTGAGTTCAGGGTGGGTGGTTTTACTGTCCTGCAGCATGATGCTGCCACCACCACGTTTTGTTCAGGATGAAGCTTTATATCTGACGGGTTTAATGCACGCCACACAGTCATAGTTTGTGACAGATTTTCCTTCCACTGAATTTTCAGTGGACTTGCTCCAGGGTGTGAACACTTTATTCAATCCTCTGTTTTTCGCTCAGACTCATCATCGGGACGACCTCCCTCCACCCGTGCTGCAGCGCCTCGCCCTCCTAGCCATCGCCATGACGATGCAGACAGCCCCTCCCCTCAGGCGTTGTCGCCGACGGAGACGACTCGACCTCAGCGACCTTCACTCCCCAACCTCTCCTCCTCTCCCGCCTCCCCCTCTTCCCCGTCTGCCGGCATGAAGCACTCCTCCTCCGCCCCTCCTCCTCCTCCCCCCCTCGGTCGCCGTGGCAATGCCCCCTCCCCTCCCTCCTCATCGTACAACAGAGAGAAACCCCTCCCACCAACACCCAGCAACACCCCGCCCCTCCCCACCAAGCCTCCCCCGTCTCCTAGCAACAGCAGACGCCCTCCCACCTCTGGGGGAAACTCCGCCCCTTCCAGCTCCACTCTGGCCCCGCCCCCTCCGCCGTATCGCATCAATGGCCCAGCAGGGGGCGGCGAGGCGGCGCCCGAGCTGCCGCAGCGCCACAACTCTCTGAGCAACAAGAGGCCCGCCCCCTCACCGGGAGGCCACACCCCTACCAGAGGCCCCGCCCCTCCACCGCCACCGGCGTCGCCCACACTGTCCCAGCAGGGCGCCAGCAGGCCGCCGCCCCCCGTCAGAGAGCCGCCCAGCAGGGGAGCAGGTGAGTGACATCATCAGTAGGCCTGTCACGATAACAAATTTTGCTGAGCGATTGTCTAAAAAATTATTGCGATAAACGATAATATTGTTTCAAGACCTTTTGACACTGATTTAATGGAAATGACTAATAATGCCTGCGATTTCCTGCCATAGATGCACTTTATTGTCAAAAGAACACATAACACTGGAACTGATAAACTAAACAACCAAAAACAACAATAAAATGGATTCTCAGTCTCCATTAACAAAAAACGTACTTGAATAAAAACTAAACAACATAAAGCCAAAGTGGAAATAAATACTGCATTCGACCAAAAGAGTGCAGATTATGAAGTCTGTATACTGTACTGCCCTTCAGTAATCACTAGATTTAAATAGAGAAGACGGGCACATCCGACTACCTAATGCAGTAGTTCATACCACACGATTTTTTGCCCCTATTTTCCCCTTACAACAATCTTAGAACGTTGGCCGATCTAAGATTGTCGCTGGTGATTTCGTAACCAATCTTCCTGCAGTGTATTGTGGGTTACGGTAGATCGTTGTGGCCGCTCTGATCTAAATCAGGGGTTTTCCCCGACTGGGAGCTTAATGCTGAATGTGACAGGTAGCCAATCAGAAAGCTCGGATTCTCCTCCTGGGAATCCCAAACAGCTGACACTGGCAACCCAAAGTCCAGCAACATTGGAGATGATATGTGGAAACAACATTAATGTTTATTCAACATTTTGTGAAAAGAATATAGAAATGACAAGAGGAGGAGTTGGAGCCAAATTGCTACCGCAGTTGATGAACCCGGTAAGTTTTCAGCTGCTCTTCGTTAACGTGACATAAATAGGTTATAATGATTTTCATTCAGTCAGGACTTTAGGCTGACTCTAGCCACATGCATCACAGGTAGATTCTAGTAAAGCATTGATTAATGCCTGGTATTAAAACTGGTTAACTGGACTGGTGGCCATTACTTTGGGCCCATGTGGCTGAAAACCACACGGCACGACGAACCCGATCGAACCAGAGAGACACACATTAGCCTAGGTATAACGGTACCTAGGATTTCTGTCGGCTAATGTGTCTCAGGTTTAGAAAATGGGCCGACAACTCGTGTAGTGTGCGCTGGACATTACACTAAGGAAACGAGGAAGGGAGGGTCAGTGCAGAGCACCGGAGATGAGCCTGTTTTCATTCAGTGTCATCAACAGAAAGAGAAAAGGCAGGAAGAGACATAAAGCCGATAACTAAAATGAGGTCGATAGGTTTAATTTATCGTGCGATTAATTGATTTATCGTTTATCGCGACAGGCCTAATCATCATCCACCACTTTTGCTCTTAGCCAATCACAGGACGTCGTTGATCTCCTGAACCAATCTCTCCTCAGCTCCTGCGGCTCCAGCGTCATCGAGGGCGGCCGGCAGAGAAGCCCCGCCTCCTCCGCCCTACAGGACGCACGGTAGCCCTTCCCTCTCCTCAGACCCCCCCTCCAGAGGAAAGCCTCCTCCCCCTCCCTCCCGCACCCCCGCCGCCCCTCCCCCGCCGCCCCCTCCCCTCCGTAACGGACACTCCTCCTCCTCTTCCATTCCTCGCTCCTTCGTTGGTGAGTCTCTTCCTGATTGGTTGGTTGTGACGGCTCCTCTTGTGTTTTCCTGTTTCTCAGAGACTCGGCTGTTTCTGACCCTCCATGTTGTTAGAAATGACTTGTTAGCAAGTTAAAACGTGACTCGTCTCTCCTCCTGCAGACGACTTCGAGTCCAAGTATTCCTTCCATCCTCTGGATGACTTCCCGCCTCCGGACGAGTACCGACACTTCACCAAGATCTACCCGAGCAGAGCTAGCCGAGGTAGCAGCTTCGCTAACTCTGCCTCCTCGCTAACACACACATTACCCACTAAGCTGCTAATGAACTTGTTTTAGTGCTTTAGCCTTAGCTTCCATTAATCACCTGTTGCTTTCACTCTATAAGCCTGACCTTTCTGATTAGTCAAACTAATGTTTGCATTTAGCTCTTCAGCATTAGATAAGTCATTTTTATGATTAACTCTTTAGGAAAACTAATGCTAATGACTAGCACTTTAGCATTAGCAGAACTAATGCTTTATTTAGTGTTTAGTAAGTAATGTTTATGATAAGCACTTCAGTGTGAGCAGAACAAATGTTTATACTTAGCGCTTTGACAACCTAACTCATGTTGCTGATTACCTCTTTAGCGAAAGCAGAGCTTCCGTAATTTTATGACTCGCTTTTTAACATTAACTAAACTAATTTTTAGGATTAGCTCTTTAGAGAAGCTTAAGTTTATGATGACCGTTTACTAATGTACTAATGTAACATTAGTAACCACGGTTACTAATGTTAATGATTAGCTGTTTAGCATAAGCAAAACTAATTTTTGTGATTAGCTCTTTAGCGAAACTAATGCTTATGATTTGTGGTTTAGCATTAGCGTAGCTAGCCCTCCTGGGCAGGGGAACAGCTAACAGTTTAAAGTTGAATCCTGTCTTCTGATTGGGTCTTCCTGTTTCAGTGATGAGGGGAGCTCCGCCTCTTCCTCCTGTCGGCAGGTGAACCTCCAGCTCCTCCCTTCTCCTCCCCCTCACCTGCTTCTTCATCCTGTTTGTCCATCTCCACCTCATCTTCACTTGCAGCTGATTGGCTGAGGAGATGTCCGACAGATCTACCAACCAGAGAGGAGGAGCGGCGTGTCTTCCTCCACATGTTGGATTTCTGTTTGCACTTTTCATTTTGATCAGATGGCCGCAGGAGGCCCGCTGCTGGTTCTGTTAGCCGACCGGGCCGGGTCCGGGTTCTGACGGGTCCGGGAGGGTTCTGGAGGAGGAAGATGAAGTTATTAATGACAGGAAACTAAGCGATTCTTTAATCATCACTGACAGAAACACTAATCAATGATCCGGGTCGGGTTCTGGATCTGAACTGGGTTCAGATCAAACTCCATGAAGGATTAAAAACCTGTAAATATTCACCACCATCATCATCGTCGCCGACCTGCGCATCCAAACGGGCCGGTTCCTAAACAGGTCGCCTCTTTAAGTGCCAACATGGACCAAACCAGGACAAACGGACCTGCTTCCCATGATTCACTGCAGCTGCGTGATGGGCAACAAAACCATTTGGTTCTGATCGGGTTCTGCAGCCGGTTCTGATCTTGAAATGTGAAAAAAAAAAAAAAGTTAAAATTTGAAAATTTTTGAGGAAATTCTGCAGAACCCGTCTGTTGGTTCTGAAGGGTTAAGAAGAAGCTGATAAGTGATGTCACTGGTTGCCATGGTGATTCCCTCATTTTGTCACAGAAAATTTTAAATCATATCAAAATATTCTTTCTGACCCGGCAGCATCAGAACCTCCTGCTGGGTTCCCATGGCTCTGATTCTGCTGCAGGTTTATCAGAACCTCCAGGTCCAGTTTTTCTAGGACCAATCAGAGGTGAGAGTGGGCGTGTCTTTCTGCTCTCTGTGCTCTGATTGGACAGAAACCAGGAAGTCCTCCAGAGACAGACCTGTGACTGGATGAGAACCTGGCTGGTTCCAGAAGGTTCTGGATGCTCTACCGGGTCAGAACCACTATCAATCTGAGCTGAAGCATCCTGGGAAAATTGTCAAAGTTAAACTGGAAAATGGATCAGAACAGAAACTGGGTCGGGTTAGATCCAGTTGGACTCTGGGTGATGGTAGGGAAAGGGTTCTCAGATTCTGGACGTTTTTTCTGTCATTCTGAGAGCCCAAAAGGTTCTGGTTCTGAAGTCAGCATCTCCTAACCTTTAGAAGAAATTAATAATAGTTAATATAAATTAATTCTGGAATAAGATGATGGAAAAGGTCTGAAGATGTTCAGATATCATGTGGATGAGACGAAATGTTCTGAGTAAAGCCGAAGAGTCATTCGGATCTTGGTCCGGTTCTGACCAGAACCTGAGCCCAGGAGCAAATCTTTGACTTTACTAATAAAAATATTGAAATGATGATCATTTTTGGTTTCAGCAGGAATAAAAGTTTAGATCTGATTTTCATTTTTTCACCTCGAACTGGTCTTTCTCCTGCGGTTCCAGTTCTGGTTCTGTATATATTTGTAATATTGCAACTCCTGTGTGTTTTGGTCCGGCCATGTTCTTCCCGAACCGCCTGATGTTTCTGCATGCAGGACGTTCTCCTGTCCGGTTCCGCTGGTTCCGGGTCGCCAGCCAGCAGCTCTCCGGGTTTCCATGCTGGGTCAGAAATCTCCTGATTTGCTGTTTGTGTCAGAATAAACTCGGTGTCGCCCCCTGGCTGCAGAAGTCGGTGTCGTCCTGCAGCCGTCCCAGTCCAGCTGCATGCTCTCTAACTGGTCTAACTGGTCTCTGAATAAACTCCAGCAGCTTCTGATCCCTCTGTGTGACTATGTGACTCTCAGTTAAAGGATTCTGATTAATCCTGCGAATTAAAGTTGTGAAATTTATTTTTCTGGCTACAGATTTATAAACATAATTATTTACTTTGCACACATGCAGAAGTTTTTGTTTTAGTTTCTCTCAATAAACAATGAAAGCTGCATTAATGGTTAAAAATATTTACATTTGGTAATATTTAATATTTAATTTAACATAATTAAACCAGATTTTAATTTAAGTCCAAAATATCTCGTATGAATTTTCCACATTTTGTCCCGTTTCAGCCTCAAACTTCAGTGTTTTTGAACCCCTTCACTCTGTTGCCCCTAAACTCAAACTTTCCATCACAGCTCAATTAGTATCGGAGTATAAATGCAGCCAGAGCCGGCCCAAGTCAGTGCAAGTTAAGCCCCCACACCACTAGAGGCTCCCAAGAGCACCGAGCTAACGTGATAAAAAATTATTATAATTATAAAAATTATTATAACAATAATTGTATCTTTGTTTTGTGTAGTGGTGATGTGAATAATTTGTATGTTTAAGTCATTTATCAAAATGTTTCTTTTGTTTTGTCTTTTAGCTCTCAATAAGCATAGCTAATTTGCAGCGTTCGTTAGCTAATACTATGTTTATTTCAGTTTACAATGGCCAAAGTGAAGGCAGTGGTCAGAGGCCACTCTTCAATAAACAAGTGAAAAGAAAGAAGTTTGGTTATTGGAGCGTCGTTGTCTTGCTGTTGAAAAATCGAAAACTCAAAGCGAGGACATCATAGTGTGAATAATTTCTTTAGCAGTTAAAAGGGTTTCCACATACCGACATCGTTTTCTTCATGTAGTTCTCTGCTTGAACGGGTGGTGGCAGAGTTTCATTTCCCCCTTGTTTTAGTGGCTGACTCCGGAAACACGTGATCGTGGTGAAGCGGAAAAACAGTTCCACCACATGTGTTATAAAACCTGCTTCATGTAGAGAAGAACCTGGAAATCAGCTCGTTTCTTCTGCGGGGCTTAAATCCTTCGGTTTCTGTCGGGACTTTGGTGCCGCCGGCGGGAGAGACATGGAGGACAAAAACGTTATCAAGCTTCCGGTGACCGAGGATAAAATAACGGCGAAGAAGAGAAGCCGACCTCCGAAGTTCGACCCGGAGGGAGAGGAGAAGCTGCGGCAGCAGAACCTGAAGAGGCTGGCGGTTCTGGGAGAAGAGGACGCCTCGGTGAAGCGGCTAGAGACGCTGGTGTTCGGAGCGGAAGAGGAGCTGCTGGAGAGGCTGGTGGAGGTGATGTTTAGCACCAGACTTTATTCAGAAAACAGCGAATTTAACTTTAAATCTCTCAAATGTTTAAAAATTACTTAAAAGTTCTTGTTAATCTATAATAAAGTCAACTTCTTGACATAAAAAGAAATTGTCACAGTTTAAAGCTGTTAAGTAAAAATATCACCTTTATTTGATGTTGATGCTGTTGTGACGTCACCAGACTTCATTCAGAAAATGATGAAAGTTTCAGAACCTCACGTTTTTATCAATAAAACAACGTTTCACAGCAAACTGTGACAACTTATTAAAAATGTCATTCATTGCAGGAAAATTCGGCTCAACTTTTTAGTCACTAACTGCTTCTTTAATTTAATGGGAGGCTGTTTCAGGGCATATCTTAGACTTCATTTTACTAATTTCAGTTACTGAAGGACATTTGTCTCACTGTTTAAAAATTCACAATGCCTTGGCTGTTTATTAGGTTCTTAATAATTCATCATCCTCAGCAAAAGGATAGTTCTACACACAGGTAGAGTTTTTAAATGTGTGTGTTATTGCAGGAGAATGAAGAGGAGCAGACCAGTGTCCTGCAGCTGGAGGATGAGGAGGGCGGTGGGGATGAAGACTCAGAGGGGGAGGATGAGCTTCGTCAGCAGCTGCAGCCCAGGAAAGCTGCCTGGGTGGACGAAGACGACGAGCTGGAGGAAGAGTAAGTCCCAGCAATGAAACACTTACTTCCTGTTTCCACCTGTAACGAATTCAACAGCGTCTGTCTGTCTGTCTGCGTCAGGGTGGACATGAAGCACCGTTACCGTAGAAACCTGATGAAAGGAGACGCAGAGTCGGTCTTGTCCAAGCAGAGGCTGCAGCAGAGGATGAAGGAGCAGTGAGTTATTATTACAAACAATAATAATGCAAGAACACATTCTCAGATTTTATCACACTTTAAGTTCTAATGAACATTTAACTCTGGAACTGGGAGACATTTTTAATATCCAAAATAAATAAAATGAGTTGGACTGAGCAAAACTGTCCTTCAAAAGAGATCAAAACACTGGTAGAAATAAATCTGGCAAATGGAAATTATTGCGTTTGTATTAATTTATCATGTGATTTATTGATTATTGCGACAAGCCTGCATGGACAGTTTCCCGTTGACAACAACATGGGACCGAGTCCAGGTCCTGGTGGATCACCTGAAGGCTGCTTCTTAGACTCTTTAGGATTTTCCATCCCAGAGTTGTAAAATAAATGAATTTTGTTTTCAGGTTTCAGAAGTCGATGGGAGGAACTCCATCCTGGGCGCAGAGCAGCGACCAGAAGAAGAAGAAGAAGAAAGGTGAATCCATGTTAGCCTCCTGGTTCTGGTTCTGGTTCTGACTCTCTGTGGTCCTGCAGCTCTTGATGAAGAAGAAGAGGAGGAGGAAGAAGAGGACGACCTTCTCAGGAGGACAGGTAACTTCGTGGCGTCTTCAGAGAGTCTTCCCAGCGGCGTCCTGAGGGTGAGTCTGAACGGTTCCGCCGCCGCCGAGGAATGGACCGTCGCACTGACCTTCTGGTTCTGATTCCGGACCCGGTTCTGTGTCTCCAGATGAAGAAGTGTCTCCATGCCAACAACGCCCGCCCCTCGGCGGACCGGCTCACCTCGGTCCAGTTCCACCCGTCGGCGCAGGTCGTCATGACGGCGGGACTCGACCAGTCCGTCTCCCTCTTCCAGGTACGGCCCTCCTCCTGCGGCTCAGGGGTCAGAGGTCGCCGTGTGAGTCTAACCCGGCTCGTCTGCAGGTGGACGGGAAGACGAACCCAAAGATCCAGAGCGTCCACCTGGAGCGGTTCCCGGTCCACCAGGCCCGGTTCAGCCGGGACGGGCAGACGGTGATCGCCACCAGCCTGAGGAACAAGATGTTCTACCTGTACGACATGATGGAGGGCCGCGTGGCGCCGGTCCGCTCCGTCAGGGGTCAGTCCCCCCGCCGCCGAGGCCTGCCGCCAAGGCTGACCTTTCACAATAAAAGCTTCTCCGTGTGGGTTTTAGGTCTGAGTGAAGCCAGAGTGAAGGACTTCTCTGTGTGTCCTGACGGGGGCGCTCTGCTGCTGACCGGGACCAACGGATACCTGCACATGCTCACGCTGAAGGTTCTTCTCCTGCTGCTGGTTCTCCTTCTTCTGTCAGTGACTAATCAGCTCAGCTTCTTCTTCTTCTCCTCTCCGTCTAGACCAATGAGATCGTCCGCAGCATGAAGATCAACGGTGATGTCAGCGGCGTGGCTTTCTGTCCCGACGGCAGCAAAGCCTTCGTGAACTCAGGTGAGTGGGACTCTGTGTGATGTCATTGCCCCCTGTGGGTCATGTGACTGTGTGATGTCATCGGCCCGGTGCAGAGGAAGGCGAGGTGTTTGTGTGGGACGTTCGCAGCAGTCGGTGCCTCAGCCGGTTCATGGATGACGGCTGCGTGAAGGGGACAGCCATCGCCGCCTCGCCGGATGGACGCTACCTGGCCTGCGGGTAAGCCACGCCCACTCTCCAACCCGCTCTCTGGTTGGCTGAGAGCAGATTGTAATATCCAGACCGTCGGGTCACGTGATCCCTCCTCCATGCCGCAGCTCCCAGGCGGGCGTGGTCAACGTCTACTCCCAGGAAGCGTGTCTTAATTCGACCAATCCGAAGCCTCTCAGAGCGGTGATGAACCTGCTGACCTCCGCCACATCTCTGACCTTTAACCCCACCTCCGAGATCCTGGCCGTCGCTTCGCGGGTGGAAGACGAAGCAGTGCGGCTGGTGAGCGCCGGTTGCCGTGACGCCGGTTGCCGTGATGTCACTTGTTGCTAACCTCCACCCGTCTCTGGTCAGGTCCACCTGCCCAGCCTCACCGTCTTCTCCAACTTCCCCGTGGCCAGCAGGAAGGTCACTCACCGGGTCAGCTGCCTGGACTTCTCGCCACGCAGTGGCTTCTTCTCATTGGCCAACAACAAAGGACACGCCCCCCTGTTCAGGTCAGCCAGCCAATCGGCCCTTCTGGTTTCAAACGGTGAATATCTGAAGCATTTCCTCTGCAGCTGCAGCTTCTGGAGCACCAAGGAGATGACAGTGAGGAGACCTACCAAACCAGCACCTTATGGGGGATTTAAAAGCTCCGTGGCGAACCAGTCGCTAAACTCAAACGTTACACTCCAGGCAGCCAGGAGTTCTGACCATCTGTGCTACCTCGTCAGATTTTCCTACCATAGCACAGATAGATGGCTAAGTCTATCTGTCCATGCTGCCCGTCTAAAACTGCTACCATCATCTTTACAAACTACAGCAGGTTGTTAATGTTAAATATATTGGATTATTTGAGTGGCTGAAGTGGAAGCTTAGCAGTTATGCTTAGCTTAGCATTGGAACAATTTATATATGCGACGAAGCCACAAGAAGATCACTTCATCTGAATATCCTACCCGCTGAAAATGAAAAGCTGTAGATGTTTGCACTAACCCTTTATTAGAATATCCTGCCTGTTAAACACAGAATAAAACGGTATCAGACAGAAGAAACAGGTTTTAAAAACATTTTTACTGTTTGGTCCACGATAAACTTTATGCTCACAAACAGCTGCTTCCTCTGGGTCTGTTTGTGTTCAGGTTGCTGCACTACAAGGACTTCTGAAGAGACTCTGGACCGGAACCAGAACCCAACTGGAACCCGACAACCTACAGCGGGTTGTTAATGGTTCCTGAGAACCTGAAGCCTGTTGGGTTTGGGTCAGTCGCTCCAACAGGAAACAGAACTCTGCGACTGGTTTTTATGTTTGGATTTATAAAAGGCTTTCTAACAGAACCAAGTCGACCCGTTTTGCTTTATTCTGAAGTTTTTCTCTCCTGATGTTTAAACTTAAATTATTTAATCAGAATTTTAACTTTAGATCAGAAAATCTCGGATTTTCCCTGAATAACCCGATTTCTCCTGATCGGGTCTCAGAGATTTCCCCAGATCATCCGTGACCTCTGACCTCACAACCTCTTCCTGGAAAAGAGGAAGTCTACGGATGAAGATTCAGTCTGCGGTTGATTTGATCTGGTTGCAGAACGTTAAACTAAAATGTGATGCTGGTTAAACGGCAGCGTTCTGCTTCCTCATCCAGAGCAAGCACGCGGCGACAGTGGACAGGAGCAACCAGCACAGCTGAAGAGAATCACAACATCACCGAAACGCCAATTTACTCACCAGGTGCAACTCTTTAAATAGATTACACTCAGATGGATGAGTGTCCTTTGATTTGTTCATTTTGATGATTTTCTACTTCCAGTTGTAAAAAAAAATTTAAATTAGAATATTACATCAATAAAACATTTCAAGACACACGTATGTCCTGATTGAAGGATATTTTAAACTGACCAATGGGTTTTATTGGGACGGATGTTTTAATTTGCTGAACCTGACAGGTTTCAGGGATGTAAAATTCACTCCACGTCTGCATTAATGATCCACAAAGAATCGGAGCTGGTTGAAGTTCTGGGGATGAAATGGAGCAGAAATCAAACCTCTGAAGAGACGAGGCAGGAAGCAGCCGGGCGAACGTCAAGGTTCATCAGCGTTCTGACTTCAGGAACTGAAATGTTTTTAAATGCACACACCGATAAAGAAATTAAAAATGCTAAACAAATCCACACAATTACAAATCACACAAACGATAAAATGTAACTTTGAACCTCAGAAGTGTAACTATAAATTCAGAAAGTCTGGTTCTGATCCTTAGTTACCAACAGAATATTAAGATGGGCCGGATCGGAACCGGCTCCGGTGCTGACCTCTGACTGCAGCTCTGCGGTTCTGGTTCTGGACGGGTTTAGTGTAACCGAAGGCTCTGACCTCCGGGCTGCTCCTCATTTCATTAAAACCGGATTTCAGACCAGAAGCCTGTGACATCAGAGAAACCGCACTGAGCATGCTCAGAGCGCCGCGCCGCAGGAATGCTGTCCGTCCGGTCCGTGTCACAGAGCTGCCCTCCAGCAGGCATCAGCAAGGGTCAAAGGTCAGGTGACCTTCTCAAACTGTTGCAGGTTTATGTTTATTTTGTTGTGTAAATCTTGACCTGCTCCACATCTGCTTGCTTCCCCTGAAAGTATCTTTAGTTATTAAGCTCAGTTTACTTTGCTTCTTATCATTTTAATGTACTTTTTTTATTTCCTTTTACTTAATTTTTTGGGGTTAATTTAATTTATTTTCTACCTTTTATTTAAATTTTTATTTTACTTAAGTTTTTTGTTTAATTTTATGCTAATCTCGGTTTATTTTATTTTCCTTACTTTCGTTTTACTTAATTTTTTATTTCAATTTTATGTTAGTTTTATTATTATTATGGAACACTACTTTTCTAAGTCACTTTTATTGTATTTGTTTTTGAAATTTAAATTAGTTACACATATTCTTATAATACTTTTCCGCTATTTTAGGCCCTAAAATATTTTGGGATATTTTTTCCAAACAGCAGGAATAAAAACATTAATGAGTCCTTCCTCCCTGACGCGTCGGCGCTCACATCTGTGACTAAAACAGCAGCAAACAGGTGCAGCAGGTGTCTCCACCCGCAGACTCACCTGGCCACTTTCTGCTAGCCCCGCCTCCCTATGACGTCACATACCTGACTTTCAGGGTTTTGGACAGAAACTGGCGGAGGAGAAGGTAAGGAACTGCTTCAGTTAAAGTCTGTTTGCTGTTAGTTTGGTTTAATTTGAGTAAAATTTAAAAACGTTCAGATGTTTGGGTTTTTAAAACGAGGGTTCTGCTCAGCAGCCTGGTTCTGAATCAGCCTCATTTCTGATGTCTGCTGGTTAAAATCAACTCCAGAAGCTTCAGCTGAAGCTCACCTGTGGCCCAGGTGAGCTGCTGGGAGGAAACAGGTAGAAGCTGCTGATCCGAGGCGATTCATGCGGAAACCTGCCGGGATTCCTGTCCGCCTACCCGGTGAATTCCTGCGGTCCTGGTTCTGTTTGTCTCGGAGAGGAGCTGCTGCAGCTTCAGGTCGGGTCCAGGTGTGACGGACCCGGCCCACCTGTCAGCGGACTCCCGGGTTTTCCGGGGTAAATGACGTCACGTTGATGAGTTTTGGGTAGTAGAGGTTCCCGTTTTGTTCCCGTTTTGTTCCCTTTTCTGCCTCCTGCAGGTCAGACGAGGTACAGTCACATATTAGCATCTATTATTTGGGTTAAATGGTCGGATAAAGGAAAAAACGGGTTCACTTTTCAATCATGTCATTTATAAATGTTAGTTTCAAGCTAAACAGTTAGCAAGTTAAATATTAAGCTAAGAGCTAGCAAAAATATTTAATTTATAACCTAAATATTTAGTGAAGAAGCTAGCTCAGAGCTAAATATTGCCATCATCCTAAAATGATTAAATTAATATTATTAATCCCAGAGGAAAGATAATGGCTCAAATCATAAGTTATTTGATTGCAAATAACTATAGCAAAAAAATAAAATAAAAATATCACCTCTTTTTTTCTAAAGATGTTTTAGGGAGAAGAAGAGAGT
>NW_006800278.1:438845-440525 GCF_000485575.1 Poecilia formosa
ATCAGTGAGTCGATGTCTCGCTCGCTCTTGGCGTACAGCTTGATGTCATCCATGTAGAGGAGGTGACTGATAGTCGGTATCCGTAGCCAGTCTTGTTGATGATTTGGCTGAGGGGGTTCAGGCCTATGCAGAACAGCAGTGGGGACAGAGCATCTCCTTCAGAACCATCAGAACCAATCAGAGGTGAGAGAGAGTGGGCGTGACTCTCTGCTCTCTGGGCTCTGATTGGACAGTAAACAGGAAGTTCCCCTGACCGCGAGAGAGAGAAAGACCTGTGATTGGATGGAGAAACTGGTTTAAAAACGTTCAGATGTTTGGGTTTTTAAAACGAGGGTTCTGCTCAGCAGCCTGGTTCTGAATCAGCCTCATTTCTGGATGTTCCACCAGGTCAGAACCGTCACCAGTCTGAGCTGAAACGTTCTGGGGAAAATCTGGAAAACTGGGATTGTGGAAAAACCTAGAAATGGATCAGAATAACTTGGTCGGGTAAAGTCCATCTTCCTGAGACCCGGTTAGACTCCGAATGATGATTCTGATGGACCGGACGGCTGATTTGTGGAGGTCCAAACTGGACCGGGTTCATCACTGCTGCAGCCTGAAGCCCAGCATTTTTCAAATGTTGGCAGTTTTTTGTGAATTTCACAAACATTTTTTAATTTTTTTTGCTCTGATTTACACCCAAATGGCCATGTGGATCTGGGAGTTCCCAGTTCCCTGATGGAAAATTTATTTTTTATTATTTATTTACATTTATTTAAGGCAGACTGCTGTGAATTCATCAGTTTTTGCCTTAAATCTTAAAACCTTCAGCTGATTTTATCAGTAAAAATACTCCATCACCTTTAACTTCCCAGCTCTGCTCCATTGGTCCATTACATCAGATCCCAACGAGGGGAGGAAACTCTGCTGCAGCCTTTATTCTGTCTTGTCCTTATCTTTAATTTAACTCCTAACATCCTGAAAGTGAGGAGAGACCGGATGCTGCAGGCTGTCCCCGTCCAGTGGACACAAATAACCTGCAGCCAAAGAGCTTCCGGCTCTATCAGCCAATCAGCTTCCAGGGTTTCCAGTCACATGGCCTGGGAGCTGCAGGAAGCCGGTCAGCTCTACCATTACAGCTCAGCCCAGATGCTGAGTCATCACTTCTGCCTGACGGATTTGTGACGTTAACCTGGCTCCGCCCCCTTTTTCACCTGCTCACACCTGTTCAGGGGCCTCGTGTATCAAACCCTGCGCAGTTTTCACACTAAAACTTGGCATATGGACAAATTTAGAAAAGTGTGGCTCACAAAACAATCCGGACGCATGAAGCTGTGCTGCGCTCAGACCTGCTCACCTTTCCTTTATTCATCCTAACTTACAGGAAACGGAGCAGCTGCTGCTCCGCCTGTCGCCTCCACAGAAACATCTTAATGTAAATTACAAATACCTGGAAGTCTGCCGCCACATGAAGGAGTAACCATGGCAACGGCCTTGTTTGTAGCAGAATAAGTATTTATAATGATTATTGTTATATATTTTATTTAAAAGGTGTTTTCAGGGCACAAAAATAAAAATAATAAATAAGAAACCCTCCAAAGTAAAGAGTAAAGCCGTCCGGGTCTGACCTGCTGCAGCAGCAGAGCGTCCGGGTCTGACCTGCTGCTGCTGCAGCAGAGCGTCCGGGTCTGACCTGCTGCT
>NW_006800278.1:441297-461238 GCF_000485575.1 Poecilia formosa
AGGTTTCCAGGTAGCTGTTCCAGGTTTCCAGGTATCAGTTCCAGGTTTCCAGGTGCAACCTGATCTTTGGACTTTCTATCTGACGGGTTCTGGGTCCAAGGTGATGTTTGAACCTGGTCCAGTTCCAGTCTGTTCCCAGTCCAAACCCACCAGAAGTCGTTAGTAAAGTCAGTCAAAAATAAGCAGCAACATTTTGGGTTACAAGGAAGAAAAAAACATGACTTAATTTTCAGTCATATTTTTATTCATTAATCTGTAAATGTCAGTTTCAAACTAAATATTTAATTAGCAATCTAAATACTTAGCTCTAAATTAAATGCATAGTTAATTAATGGTCAAGTGCTAACCAACATGGTAATACTAAAACACAAATTATATTATTCAAATTATATTTGCCCTTTAAAGACTAAAACTCTTAATGTTGACATAATCTACTTGCTCCATGTTGTATTTGTCTTGTGCTTTACTGTCTGTGGTTTATTTATTTTTTGTTTTGCTTAAAAATGGTTAAAAAAATAAAACGGAGAATGTGAAGTGAAGAAATGAAAATGCTACACTTCAAAATAAGTGTCTATATAATATATAGACACTTATATTCACTTACATGAATATAAGTGTCTAACTACTTGAAGAATCCTTTATTTTATAACCAAAACTTCAACACGTCAAACTTTATTCAACTGAAAGTTTGCAAAACAGGCCAGGAAATTGGTGTTTTATAATTTATCTGGAAAAATAACAGGGGAAGCTAAGCGTTAGCAAAAACGCTAAGCTAAAACTTAGCTCTGTTATTAGCGCATTAGCAGACCTGTGCCGCTGCTTCTGAAGTTAAACAGGAAATGTGATGGTTAACCTTCATGATTCCTTGTTTTCTTTTCATTTTGACTGAACTGGGAGTAAATTGGTCCAAAAGTAAACATTGATCTGAACTGGTCCAGAACTGGGCCGGGGAGCAGAGCCAGTCCAGAACTTGCTCACCGGGTTTCTCCTCCACAGCTCGGTTCAAAGATGGCGGAGGCACCACAACTGTTCTCAGAGCAGGAGCTGACCTGCTCCATCTGCCTGGACTTGTTCACTGACCCGGTTTCTACGCCCTGCGGACACAACTTCTGCCAGGTAACACCCTCCTGATGCCCCTGGGGCGCCGCTGTCTGACTGACCTTTGACCTCTGTGTCCCTGCAGGCGTGCATCGGCGGGTACTGGGCGTCCAGCTCGGTCTGCACCTGTCCTCTGTGTAAGAGGCAGTTTGACGAGCGTCCCCAGCTCAGCATCAACAAGGTCTTCGCTCTGATAGCCGATAAATTCAAGCAGACGCGTTACGGCGCCACGGGGTTCTCAGCGCCAGTGGGGAACGGCTCGCTGGACGCCATGGAGGACGGCCGGAGCACCAACCCGTTCCTGTCGCCGCTCCCGGCGCCGGCGGCCCTGGGGGACGTGGTGTGGTGTGACGTCTGCTCCGGGGTGAAGCAGCCGGCCGTCAGCTCCTGCCTCACCTGCACCGCCTCCTACTGCAGTGAACACCTGCAGCCACACTACAACACCGCCTTCTATGCCAAGCACCCGCTGCTGGACCCCCAGGAGGCCCTCAGGGGCCGCACCTGCTCCACACACCGCCGCCTGATGGAGGCAAGCAGCACAACCTGACCTTCAGCATCAGGGCGATCCAGATGCTCCAGACCTGCTGGATTCAGTCTGGATTCACACTGAATTCACACTGGATTCACACTGGGTTCACACTGGATTCACACTGGGTTCACACTGGATTCACACTGGTCTGCTGAGCAGAATGAGCTCTCGTGTGTTTCCAGGAAATGTTCCAGGCTGAAATGCAGAAGTGGATCATTTTATCCTCAATAAGTTGAAGTTTAAGAGAATTTTTATAATAGATGTTACAATAAATATAAATTATTCTACCGAACTGCAGCTAGCATAGCCTATCATCAATACTAAGGCTAGTTAGCATAGCCACCGCGGATAAACTGATTTCCTGTAACGGTAATTTGTTTCTCCTCAATGTTCACAGACTGTTAGAATTATTTCCTTCACTGGCTGTTCATGTCTGTCTGCAGTGTTTTGTCTCCATGTTGTCCTGCTGAATGTCTGGGTCGTCGTCTCTTTGTCTCCAGGTCTACTGTAAGACATGTCAGCGCTGCATCTGCGCCATCTGCGTCCTGCAGGATCATCGCACTCACAAAACCGTCTCCGTCCAGACTGAGAGACTCAGCAAACAGGTAGAGAGACAGGACCTGCATCCTGCTCGGGTCCGGTTAGCTCTGCAGGTTCTTCATCACGTCGTGTTTGTGTTCAGAAACTGGTGGCGAGGACGGAGCAGGAGATCCTGAACTGCATCAAAGAGAAGGAGATCCGTCTGAGCGACCTGAAGAGGAAGCTGGAATCCGTGCAGGTCCGGTTCGGCTCACATTCTTCAGCTCTAATGGTTCTGGTCCATTCCTCCCTTCTTCATGGTTCCCATCAAGCAGTTGTACTCTCCCATAGTGCAGCAGATAATTGAACATTTCAGCAAAATTTTTACTCAAGATTTGTATGTCAAAATTTAAGATGGCAGCCATTTTTCAAGATGGCCTCCATGGTTATTATGGAATTTTTGCACTAAAATTGCCAATTAAATGAAAGTGTTTGGTGTCAGTCAGAGACCATAGAAATAAGATATGTTTTCTTGTGAGATATCGTTTCCTTTTTCTGGTGGACATTTTTCAAAATGGTTGCAATGGAGAATTTGTTTGCACTAAGACCTTCAGTAGTTATAGCCAGCGGTGGGTACAGCTAACCAAAACGTTTGTTTCACTAATTCATTAAATGAGAATCTTAACTCTGCTACCACTAAACACAAAAATAATCAGAAGCTAATGCTACACTGCTAAACACATAAACAATTGGTTTAAGCTAATCCTATGCTGCTAAACTGCTAACCATAGAAAAAATGGTGGAAGCTAACGCTAACCATTGCGGCGAGTGTCTTGGTCTCTTTCACGTTTTCATCTCCTTCCTGTTGCTTTAAGACTCATTAACAGCAAAGTTCAGTTTGTGATTTTTCTACATATTATTTTAAAGTGAATATGATGGCCAAAGTTCATCCACATCATGAACATGGCGAACATTTTATGACAATAATTGGCTTAAAAGTCTCAGAAATAGCAACCATCTTGGAAAATGGCCATCATCCTGAAATTCAAGTGGCTAATGGGAGCATGCTAATATTTATGCATTTATCTGCGTTGTGGGATTTTTACGGTAATATGCTGCACTACTTTGACGTTCAGCATCAGCAGTTCTTTAGACTTTCTGAAGGTCTTTGCCGGTTACTCTGGACCGGGTCAGAACTTCCTGGTGAAGTTCTGTGTGCTTTGGTCTCAGAACTACGCAGACAAAGAGCGAGGCGATGTTGAGCACCTTCTGGATGAAGTGTCCGCCTCGCTGGACCGGATCCGGACTCAGGTGGTGGGTGGGATCCAAAACCAGCTGGAGGCTGTGACGTCGAAGGGGGAGACGATGGTGCACCGCCTGGAGGCGGAGCTTAGCCAACTGACCGACAGGAGGGCCACGCTGGAGGTCCAGGCCATCAGTCAGGATCACATCAGCTTCCTACAGGTAGCAGCTACCCGGCCGGTGTTGGAGGCATCACAAGTAAAAAACTTCTTCACCTTCTTCTCTTCTTCCCCTCGTCTCAGAGCTTTGAGGAGGCCACGGCTCCGCTGGATGAAAAGAAACATGATGACGCTGATGAAGAGGCCGAGTTGTCCCTTCACTTCCACCTGGACGATGTGAAGAGCAGTCTGTCCGACGTCAAGATCAAGGTAGACGAAATCTGGATGGGAGAGATCCGCCCGAGGGCCTCCAGAGGTTCTAGAGGCTCCAGAGACTCCAAAGACTGTAAGTCAAACATTCATGAAGGGTGGGCCTCCAGGTGAGAGGTCAGAGTCTGAACGGCCTCTGTTCCAGTTCCACCAGGTGACCTGATGGCGGCCGAGAGCATGATGAGTCTGAGAGGGAGCAAGTCGACTCTGAGGATGAGTCAGTGGTCTCTGAAAGGTGAGACCAGAGACCAGAGTCACGGCTCAGGGTCACGGCTCAGGGTCACGGCTCAGGGTCACGGCTCAGGGTCAGGCCTGACCTTCCTGCAGTGATTGGAGAAATAAAGTCCTTATGTTTCTGGAGATGTTTCAGTTTTGTTCTGTTTTCCTCCTCAGACATGAAGAAGAGTAAGCATGTTACAGGTACGTAGATTCAACAGTTTTACATTTGTTCAAGTTGGACTTGATCTTGACATGCAGACAGTCATCCCACTGAGATTGTTGGATTATTACTGCAATACACAGATTACAGCTAATAATCCTTGATTTGAACTTTAGAGAACATGAGAAGTCGACTGTTTGTCGGTTCATCAGTCTGCGTGGCTGTTTCACCTGAAACAGCCACGCAGACTTCAAGGGTTTTAGATCCAGACCTGGATAAGCCTCTGGTTGGGATTCAAACCCAGGACCTTCTTGCTGCAAGCCAATGGTGAAGGCGACTGCTCTACCACCAGGAAATATCAGTTGGACCTAAAACTCCTCAAGCTTTTCTATTTTAAGAGAAATTGATCAGATCAGCGGTTGCTATAACAACAATGCTCAAAAAGTCCACTGCAGGTTCTCAGTCCAGTTGTTTTGATCACCAAATCATCCGGTGCTCTGGAGAATAAAGGAAGGTAATTTCTGCACTGGAGTTTTTCTTCTCAATGTTCTTCTTTGTTCTGTTTTAGGACTGAAGAAAGCCCGGGCCTACATAGGTGAGGTGTACCTCAGATCATTGACCTCTGTCTGATCTTACGGCTGAAAGGCATAGATGTTCTCCGAGACAGAACTGTTTCTTTCTGCTCAGTCTGTCATGACCTCTGATGTCCAGCCGAGACCTGAATGTATTTTCACATATCATCCTGTGCTTCTTCAGAGGATGTGACGCTGAACCCAGTTACGGCGTACCCATTCCTGATCCTTTCAGAAGACAGGAAGCAGCTGAAGAGAGGAGAGAAGCTGCAGTTTTTCAGAAACAGCCATCACCGATTCGACGTCTGGTCTTGTGTCATCGCCAAGGAAGGGTTTAGCTCTGGGCGTCACTACTGGGAGGTCAGTCAGAATCTTGTTTTGTTTGGCATCAGAGTGGCGCTTACATTCATTTTACTGGCCAGTTGTTGCTGACGATGAGGTAGGTGTTGAGTGGCTTCTTGTCTTCCTTAAATGCCTCGTTTCCATTGACTGGTGTGGAACAGTTCGGCGACGTTCGGTACGCTATTTTGTCTGTTTCCATTGTAATGGCGGCCTGCCGTTCCTGGGCTCCCTTCAGTTGTAGGTCCAAAGGACAATGGTACAGTACCGTTAGTCACACAGCCCAGTCCATTGATTGGGGGATGGGAAAAACGACACAGCAGTGCATCATGTTTGTTACTGTACTGGTACTGTTAGCGTCATGTTAGGTGTTTGGGTTTAACCGCGTCTGTCCAGTGAGAGTCCTGCTGATGGTGGAAACGCTCTCCTGAACATAGTGGACCGTAAAATAGCGTACCGGACCCCATCGACCCGTACCACGCAGTGAAAACGAGGCAAATGATCAGGATGTTGTACAGGCCACAGGAAGATCCAAGTTTAAAGCTTGTCTTATATTTGGATTTTTTTCATGGTTTGAGATGTTTGGACATAAATATCTGGTCTAGATGAGGATCAGGCTCCTTGTTTGGTTGAAGATAAGCTGATGATCTCACTTTATTTCCAGGCCAAAATCTCTGAGGCCAGTATTCACGTGAGATCTTCTCTAACACTGAACATACCAGAGAGTAAGAATCTTGTTGAAAGATTCTTACTCTTTCAACAAGAGTCAGAGAGGGCCTGGACCACTGGAGATTAGGGTGAAGAACACATTGTTCAGACTGTTGGTCACAACAATGGGGCTGAGACCCTGTACCAGGACTTTGGTGTGGGTAGCACCGAATGGTAAGGACTCGAATGTTGGAACAGATTGGGACTTTCTGGATCAGGATGTTGTCTTATTGGTAGGCCAGCTCTACTCATGGATGACAGATCAAGAAAGCCAGAGTCTTCTGGAGTTGCTATGTGCTGAGATGTTGCCAGTTGAAGGTGATTCTTGTCAAGGGTCAAGATCTGATGGAGTTCTCCTTCAGAGGGAAGCTCAGGATCTCAATGTTTATGAATCTTACTTTGTAGGAGATCCTGGTCAGGTGTTCAATCTGGATTAATGGGTGATGAAGGTGAGGGTGACGCTTCTCTGTTTGGTCTGTCTCTTCTTAGAGGTCAGGATTTGATCAAGAAAACACAAACACTTGAGTCTGTTCTAGTTCTGCGTTGATCTGGTTGAGGATGAGAGCCTTGTTGAGGGTTAAGATCTTGTTCTGTGTCAGGATGAGGGTCAGGACTAGTTCTGCGTTGATCTGGTTGAGGATGAGAGCCTTGTTGAGGGTTAAGATCTTGTTCTGTGTCAGGATGAGGGTCAGGATCTTACCTGGTTGGAGGTCAAAGGGTTGGGCTCTTAAATAATGTGAGATCTTGGTGGTCTTAAATTCAAGGTGATGGTTACACTGTTTTGCCAGTCCAGCTCTCGTTGAGGACTAGTGGCATCTTCTGATGGATCCGTATGTAAGTCTGGGTTTTGTAGATGAGTCCTCAGTCTGCTGATGTTGTGGAGATCTGGTTGAGGACCTGAGTCTCTTTCAGGGTTTTTTCTTATTTGGAATCAAGGTCATGTCATGGGCAGGAATCTCTGGATCTGATGATCTCTGGTGGGAGGCCAAGTGTCAAGGTTTCTTCACAGGGTTGGTCAACAGAACCAGAACTTGCTTTAATAGACCCTGCTTTGTGTCTTGCAGGTTTCTGTTGGGGAGAACAAGGACTGGAAACTGGGTGTGGTAACTGAGTCGGCCCAGAGGAAAGGCCTGTTTGACATGAGTCCCACAAACGGATACTACGCCATCTGGTGGTGCGGCAGCCAGCTGAGGGCGCTCACTACACCGCCTCTGACCAAGGTCTGTGATGGTGCCATTTCTGAAGTTAAACAGTCAAAAATTAGTTAGAAAGCCAAATGTTTAGCTTCTACTCTAAATGCAGTCTGGAAATTAAATATTTACCATGAAAGAAAATAATCAGTAAATATTTAGCTTGCTAATTAAACATGTAGCTTGACGCTGACATTTATAAATGAGTAAACATGGTGAAAGTATGACTTTGAAATTTGAACACCCATTCTCCTCTTATGACAGGCTAGCAAACCCAAACATTGCCGTTATATTTGACTGGAACTTTGCAAGCGATGCCCTTTAAATACCTGAATCCAACTGAGAATGAACGTTTGAAAGCTGAGGGCAGAAACTCATGCTGCCACCGGCTGCTCTCTGTCTCCGCCCTGCAGGTGAAAGGTCACCACCCGAAGCTGCGACAGGTGGGCATCTTCCTGGACGTGGAGGAGGGTCAGGTCTCCTTCTACAACGTCAAGTCAGGAACGGAGATTTACAGCTTCCACACAAACACAGAGTTCACCGAGAGGATGTTTCCTCTGCTTGGCACCGGAGACAAGGAGGTTCCTCTGATCCTGGCCACCGCCCAGCATCACCCCGCCTGAGGGGAACGGGGCCTGGACCGGGCCTGAGGGGAACCGGGTCTGGACCGGAATCAGGCTCAGACTTTACGGAGGAGGGAAGGAAGAGGTGGAGCTCCTGCAGAACGTGGAGGTTTTCTGCAGATGAACCGGACAGGGTCCTCAGATAGAGGAGCCTTTTCCTCCTTTAAGACGATCATGCAATAATATATTAGATGTAGTGATTTATAAGTTAAATCAGTGTTTCTCCACCTGGTCCTCAGCCCCCCTGCTCTGCATGTTCTAGATGAGCCTCTGTTCCAGAACAGCTGATCCAAATGATTGCAGGACCATCAGGAGCTGCAGATCCTGTTAATCACCCAGAGACACAATCCAGGTGGCAGAAGGGAAACACCTGAAACATGGAGGACAGGAGGCCTGAGGACCAGGGTGGAGAAACTCTGAGTTAAAGTGAATGAATTTATGTACATAGTTACCATGTTGAGGCTCAGAGTTTGTAGTTTATGAAGCCAATCTGTGAAGATCTTAAGATACTAATGGAAATACTTGGATGGTATTATGGTGGAAATGTGGAGTTTTTTCCTACTTTAATAATAAAATATGGGAGGAATAAAACCTGTGGCAATGTAAAATATGTCTTGATAACATACAGAATAATCAGTTGTTTTAGAGTTCTAGTTTTTTAAATGAATTGATTTGCTCTTGTCATTATTTGCATAAGGAAGCAGTTCTTACATTAGATCTGAGTTGGAAAACCAGCTAAAGGAAAATGCTGGAAGGATTTCCCTGTAGCTCAAAGAATAAACTTTAAAATATTTTAGTTCATAAATCAAAGATCAACCTTCAGACCGCTCAGGTCCTGGTTCTGCTCTACATCAGAACCAGAACCAAATATGGAGAAGCAGCATTCAGCTTCTATGCACCACAGATCTGGAACAAACTTCCAGAAAACTGCAAAACAGCCAAAACCCTGAGTTCCTTTAAATCCGTACTAAACCGCTTAGAGTTTGGTTAATAACTGGATTATAGATTAATTCCAGGCTGAATTACATTTTTCATTGCTTTGCTTTATTCATGATAAAGTTTTTATCATGTCAAAACTTGAAACTGCACTGTGGATGAAACCTGCTTTAAACAATGTTCAGATCATTGGTTTGAGAACAAACACTGCCCCCTGCAGGCAGAGGCCAGAATTACATGGTCATCCAGTCAAACTGTTCTGTACCAACAGGCTGAAGAGCCGCTCAGCAAGGATGACGCCACAAGGGGACAAAAACTGTTTCTGGAGACTAAAGAGAGCGTTTGGACATGACCACCATCCAAACTGAAGTATGGGAGTGGCAGCATCATGCTGTGGAGCTGTTTTGCTCCAGGAGGATGTGGTGTGCTACATAACACCAACTGATTACAAACCTGACCCAGTTCTACTGGTTCTATCAGGAATGGATGAGAACTCGTGACCTGAGGTGTATGTAAACTCCTGATTTTAAGATAAATTAATCTGTCAGTTCTTAATCATTTTAGCAAATAGAAATAATTTCAATAATTTTGACCTGAACCTAGAGCAGTTTGGTCCGATTTAACGACAGTGAGAAAAAAGGTGTATATAAACTTCTGATCTCATGTTTTCACTTTAATATTTAATTTACAAAATAATTGTTAAAGTGTGAATTCACGCCCTTATTTCAGCGTTAAGGTGACTCCTGGTTTTTGGTTGGGGTCCGAAGCCAGAGGGCAACAGTTTTCTCCTCATTCAAGTTCATATTTTATTTAACATAAATCATATTGCAGTCAAAGTGAACAGCTGGGGTTTCAATATACACAATAGAATCGTAACATTTCAAGCCCCTCCCCCCAAACCCTCCCCAAAATAAAAATCAAAGGCCCACCCACACCCCACTCATTTAAACAAGCATCCCCACTAAGCTATGCCCCGCCCACATCATAATAGGCCCCGCCCATCAACATTTCATGGGATTTATTGAGCAGCAAACTCCAAACAGATGGACTCCATCTTGTCCTATCAGGTGGCTCCTGCAGGAATAAGCCCCGCCCATGCCGATCGACCCACCAATCAACAGCTACAAAGACTTTAAGGCATGTTCCCTCCATCAAGAGTTGCGCCCCCCCCCCCTCTTAAAACTAGCTCCTCCCCTTTACTCAGACCCCTGACCTCCCACAGCACCCCAACAGGGGGCGTTGTGGCCACTTTAAGCTAAAAAAAACTAAAAATATTTAAGAAAAAAATTAAGGCGAATCTGCTCCCTCTGATTTAGAAGCTCCGCCCCTCTGTTACACTTCCTGTGAGAGCGCAGTGAGAAGCCCCGCCTACTTTAAGAACGCAAAAAGCTCCACCCATCTGGAACACTTCCTGCAGGAATACTCGGAAAAGCTCCGCCCCTTCAAACTTTGTGCAAAAATGTTAGGACAAAGCTCCGCCCATCTGCTGGACTTTAAGAAAAAAGAATGCTCACTCTCAATCCAAGATCTACCCAGAGACTTGTGAGAAGCCCCGCCCCTCTGCTTGTTCCTGTGGAACAAAGAAATAAGCTCCGCCCCCCTTAAGACAAAATCATCCAATCAGAGACTTACTGGACAAAAACGAGAAGAAATTCCCACAGGTAGAAAGCAAAAAGCTCCGCCCATCTTTTATACTTCCTGCATGAAAAGCTCCACCTCTTTTATAAACTTTGTGCAAAAACATTAGGACACAACTCCGCCCCCTCTGCTAGACTCAGTAGGATCAAAGAGAGAAGCTCCACCCCCTTTCAAGAACGAGAAGCCATCCAATCAGAGACTTCCTGCAGGAAGGAAGTGAGAAGCCCCGCCCCCTTTGCTAGACCTGCAGGATGCAGGAAGCTGTTTGGAGTTTGCTGCTATTTCTCTGATCTGTAGCCAATGAATGAAGGCGGTGACAGGAAGGGGCGTGTCCTACAGACCACCTTTGTGATGTCAGGCGTCTTCGCCACGCACTCAAAATAAAAACAGGAAAACAATCTGGTGAGCATCATTATCATGGGCGTTGTGACGTTGATCAGAGCAACATTCACAATCACCCCTCCCCCACATCTGTCCATCCTCAGCACCCCACCTTCATCCTCCTCCTCCTCCTCCTCAGCAGAGTCCGCTCAGATGTGTTGTCGTTGGTGCCCCCCCCCCCACCGTGGCGTATCATGGCTGAAGTGAAACAGAAATGAAGGAGGAGGAAGAGGAGGGGACAGGTGAGGAAGAGGAGGAGAGGAAGATGCAGCTTCTTCTTCTGTGGTAAAACTGGAAAGCGTGTTGCGTCGTGCTGCTTCCCGTTGCCATGGCGACCGAAGAGGAGCCGAGGAAGAAGGAGGGGTCAGGCAGACAGGGGGAGAGGGGGAGTGGGAGGAGCTTGGAGGACGGCGGGACAGGGCGGGGCTACTTCAGACATCTCTCGAAGTAGGTGGCGCCAACGTAGCCGCCCCGCAGCGAGCGGTGGACGTTCTGCTCGAAGAGCCGCCGGTTCGTCTGCAGGACCTCCGCTGCCTCCTTGTTCAGCGGGTCCTCCGGGTTCGGCTCCTGGGGGTCAGAGGTCACATGATCAGCTGGGGTCAGGAACATTAGCTGAGCTGAACAGAACCGCCTGGAACCAGAACCTAAATGTTTCTCGCCAGAAGCTCTGACTGGGTCCAAACTCTTCTGGTTCTGATCCAGTTTTCAGACTGTTTGACTGGTAGAGGTGAACCTGCTCTGCAACAACATGATCCAAACAGAGCATTCTGGGTGAAAGTACACGTGCATCAACTGTAAAACAAGCTTTGTTGCCTCCACTTGAGTTTAAAATAAAGAGATAAAGCCTGGCGGGGCGGGAGGAAAAGCCTGGAGGCCCACCAGGCTGAAAGTCCAGCGAAGGAAACTCTGGCTTTACTCGAGTCTAACTTATCTGTGATCATCAGCACAGAATCTGGCATGTAATAAATGTCAAAGGAAGACAGTTGGGCTAATGTTACAAGTAGTTGCTGATCAACAAGAATAAAAAACAGATAAGAATATCTACTTAATAAAAATTGTTTTCATACTTCAAAACAAGAGGGAAAACAGACTAAAGCTGTTTTTCCTCCTTCGGTCCGGTTGACCCGGTTCTACTGGAACCAGAACATCTGCTCCACCTCCAGCTGCTGTGGTTCTGAGTCAAACCAACCTGTTCCCCTCCTGGCCTGTGGGGGCGCTGCACCCAGAACCACTGAGGGAAACGACACAAAAACCTCTGAAGACACTGAGAGCAACTTCCTTCTTCACCAGATGGAAACAAGATGGAGGCGTCAGATTTTAGCGGTTGGAGGATTTCTCTTTAGGCTAAAGACCTGCTACTGCTAGGCTAGCACGTTAGTTTTGGTTGTATTTACCCAGAATGCCCTGCGCTATAGTCCACTTCCTGCTTTTGGAGCGGTCTACGGTAAGCTTGGCGTTCATATATGGATTCAAACTAAACCAGAGTTCACTTCAACTGAACCCAGACTGAGGTTTGGAGGACCAGAGGTCAGAGGTCGACTAGCGTTCACGCCTCACCAACCCAAACGGACTTTGACTAGGCAGATGGATTGGAGTAGGGTAGAAGTGGACTGAACAGGACTAATAAAATGCTTTCTTATTTATTTTTCATTTTTTTAAAGGAGCTGAAATGTTTTTTACTAGTCAGACTGAACTCACTAGAAATAGATACTGTAGACCGTAGATGATGGAGTTTATTGTCAGAACTGGCTTCCAGTCCTCTCTGTGGACAGAGAGCAGAGACAGCCGTTAGCAACGTCTTCATTTATCACAACAGAAAACAATTCAGGTCATTACTGACTGAATACAAGGACTGAGCAAACATCTGTCATTATCTAAATATATCAGAATACTTTGTTATTTAGGTTGGAAACAGGACTTCTCAGACGTTTTAACCCAATTTATTCAATCAAATTAAAGATGACTGACAGACTGGACACAACAGAACCTCCTGGTCCAGTCTGGTTCTGCAAACTGACCTTAAAATATTTAGGCAGACGTTTCCCTCCAGGTCGATGTTGGGGTGATAAACCATCGTCTCACACTTCACCTTCGGGGGGTCGTGGGGGTAACCCTGTCCTACCTGGAACACACAGACCGGGTCGGAACACCGGGTCGGAACACCGGGTCGGAACACCGGGTCTGAGACTGATCTTAAAGCTGAAATATTTCACTTTATGTGTGATAATTATAAGTAATATATGAGTTCTAGTTTCATTTCAGAAACTCGATGTTCTAAATATCTGAACCGGATCCGGCTGCGAGGAAGAATTTCTGCCAAAATTCAAACTAAAATTTTACCTTAAAGCTGAAGACAAACTTTCCTCCTTTGTAAAAACCCTGAAAGAGAAAACAAACATTTAATGTGCATGATGAAGAAAAACACTCTTCATCACCACGTTTCTGCGTCCATCAACGACCTCATGGTTCTGACCTGTTTTCACACCAGAACTTACAACTGGACCACAGCTGAGCTTCTACTGTAACAGATTCAAAACCAAAATACAAGTTTTGAATAAATAATCAGTGAATTTTAGACCAGTTTGGGAACAGCAATACCGGCACCCGTCTACACCAGGTGAACATCAGGAAGATATTCTTTACTTTGCTGGACTCAGTAGAAACCCTGAACATTCAATGCAGGACGCTCCAACGTCCCAATGTGCCCTGAACGCAGCAGAGAGGCTGAGGCCAGACCACAATGGCCGCCTGATTGAATTTCACCAAAAAGCTCGTTAAAGATCAGAGACCCGACCAGACGTTCATGGAATGAGGAAAACATTTTTAACATCATCATCATGTCCCATTATTATGGGATGCTGGATGAAGAATTAGAGGGAAAATGAAAATTTAATCCAGTTAGGAAAAAGCCCGAAACATAAAAAATAAGGAAAATATAAAGAATTGGAAAAACTACAGATGCAGCAAGAAAATGTGATTATTAACAAAATAATTTTACTATCAAAACATGAGAAAGCAAAACGTTATCATCCATGTTTTTAATGCTGTTAGAGTTCCTGAACTCACCTCGTCTGGCGAGATGATGAGCCTAAAGTTGAGAAGGTCGTCGTCATCGGGGAAGCTGATTTCACACGTCTTTGGCAAGTTTAACTCATTGATGTCTGCAACACAAACATCATCATCAACATCATCATCATCATCCTGAATCCATCGCTTCAGTTCACAACAGAAAACATGGAGGTTAGCAGGTGGGACAGATCAGGAGTTTTATCATCGCCGTGGTTACAGCATCAGAATTAAAGGTGACGACATTCAGGAAGAACCAGCAGCTGGTCAGAACCGGAACCGGGCCAAGCAGACATGTTGGTTCAGTCAGGATTCACCAAAACGCCCCTCTAACCTCCAACATCTGGTCAAAACCTCTGATTAAACCAGGTTAGTTGGTTAAAGTCTGATTAAACCATTTTGACAGGTTAAAATCTGTGATTAAACCAGGTTAGTTGGTTAAAGTCTCTGATTAAACCATTTTGACAGGTTAAAGTCTCTGATTAAACCAGGTTAGTTGGTTAAAGTCTCTGATTAAACCATTTTGACAGGTTAAAATCTGTCATTAAACCCGGTTTCCATGGTACCTGGGATTAGGCAGGTGTTGGGTGTAGTTCTAGCAGGGTGTGAACGTTTTAGCTCAGTTTGTTTTTAACTATGGCAGGGGGAGCTAGCCGTCGTTAGCTCCTGGTTGTGGCGCTAACTGTTAGCCTGCCTGGGTAACAACAGCCGGCCTGGACGTACCGATCCTCCTCCAGAGCGGTTGTTTTTACCCGGTGTTTACTGCTCGGTACCCGGCCAGGAAGCCCTGCTGGGGGCCGGGGCAGCCAAGCGGGCCCCGGTCGGGTTACTGACCCACCTTTCTGTATTCGGAGCTGGGCCGCACTGGCTTTCTTCCCCCCGGCTCCGGCTCTGTTTCCTCCAGCAGATTCCTCGTCTTTCTTCTGCTGCTTCAGGGAGAACAGCTTAATCATTTTCACCTGTTTGTAAGCTGATGTCCGAACTCGGTGTCCCTATGCCGGGCGTGAACGTTCCACCAGGTCGCTGTGAGCGGCACCGTACTGTGGATGGAGCCGGTGCGTCTCAAACTAACTAACCACACCGAGAGAAGCTGCGAGCCGCCGAGCCAGCTTAGCTTGTTAGCTGCGCAGAGGCCGGGCAGGGAGGAGCCATGGACGCTGATGCGACGCGTCAGCGCGACCACCATATTGGTAGGGTGAAACGTTAACGGGAGAGGCCTTCAAAGGAAGAAGGTAGCTGAAGTTTTGGCTGAATTAAATTCTTTTTCATTCAGCCAATGAAATTTCAGTAAAAACCCTAAAACCACTAAAAAGTAAAAACCTTAAAAGGGCTTTTACTTTGTTCTCAACATTCTTGGATGTTTTATCTACATATTCCCTTCCAATTTCAGTGAGAATTAAGAATAAGTACATTTATTTTAGTGATTAATTGGTACTTTGTAATAAATAAATAAATAAATAAACAAACAAAAAGTAAAGATTTCCAAACTCAATATTTTTACAAATTTCTAGAAAGGTTCCTGAACTCGGAATTACAAAGACTAACAGTTTTTGCACCAATTCAAACCTTAAGTCAAATACAGCTGTATTAGAAATATATTTGTTGTAAGAACTGCTTATCTGCATTCATAGTAGTTTGTGTATGATAACACAAAATATATGTTCCTTTAGTGATTGAATACATAACATCTTGAGACAAACATATTAGCACAGATTTGTAAAAGTATCAACAATTGGTAAATTCTTCAGATTTTCTTACTTTTGACCAAAAATGGATCATCCAGGTTTCATAATATTCTCAGATCAAACTTCAAAGATAAATGGAAAACCCTATAAGTTTCCACCAGCTTCTTGTTCTTTCGGCTTGTTAGTTCTACATTTCAATTACTTTGCTTTGTATTAACTTTGCCAATATTTGAAATTTCCACTAAAGGCAATCCATATACGTACCACCAGAGATTCATATGCAGTGTGAAAATCATTGTATTGTGTTTATTTTTGTTCTGTTGATTTTACATTATATATGTTGTATTTTTGGGTGTTTTGAAGGATGTTATTTAAAGTGTGCAATAATAATAATAATAATAATAATAATAATTAATATATAGCCAATTTATTTCCAAGTTGGATTGTTCCATGTTTTGATTTACTAATGTATATATTTTATAACCTTATTTACGTCATAAATGTCCACAACATTTTGTCTTCATTATCTATGTTTTGATTGTACTTTATTTTAAACTGATCAGTTGACTCATTATTTTGGGGTAAAGTTAAAAAAACTACACACCCCAAAAATCCTTGCTTGATATTGACGTCATCGCGCAGAGGTTGAGCGTGCGCAGTTTTCCTGTCCATATTTTATTTACTACATTTGTTCCACCATTTATTTATTTATTTTTGTCGTTACGCTCCGAGGGTGAAGCGGCACGCGGCATCTGCGGTCACCTGTGTGATGTAATCAATGCGGAGGTTAGAAACGTGTCACAGGTGACAAGTTGACTGACAACAGCGGTGATCCAAACCACGCACAACACGCAACAAGCAGGCGCCACACACAATAGACACGAGAACAAAAGCCGCGCGCAGCGCTTTAACTGATTCATGTTAATGCGCGAGGACTAGTTTTTTAGCGGAGGGTTACACGGGGTTGTTGAAGGCAGCGCTGGTGAGAGCGAGGCGTTAGTGTGTTTTTGTGCTTTTTGAAGCCTTCTAGGAGGAAGAGGAGCAGAGCGAGGCAGACTCTCACTGCAGAGAAAGAGAGAGACCGAGAGCGAGAGGAGTGAATGGGCACGACTCCGCCAGCTCCTCAGTGGCGCTGCGCCCTTCACGTTATCCACAGCGATCGATTCACCAACTGAGACGTTTCGACCCCCGCGCGGGTCCGTGAGGCTGGCCCGGCCCAGGAGCTCGGCGGAGCGGCGGAACCAGCGTGATGGGACACGAGTGAGGGAGCAGCCCGGAGCACAGAGCAGCTGCAGCAGCCCCGCGGAGGAACAAACAAGGAAGCGCTGAGCTGAAGCTAACGGCTAATAGCTGAAGCTAACGGCTAACTGTTGGCTAATATCGATTCTAATGAGCCAGCGAGGAGCATGCGAGCTAGCAGGAAGAGGTGAGAGGCCGCCGTGTGTCTGTGTGTCCGCAGCCGGGGGCTCGCCCCTTTCTGCCTTCTCGACTGCAGCTGGTTAATGTTGGGATCCTGAAGGAGGAAGCAGCCGCAGGGGGTAAATAGCTTGCTAACACGTTAGCATACCTGCCGTTGTGTTTTCCTGCAGGTGTGGATGGGGGGCTATGGGCAGGGACTGGGTGTCTGTACAGGTGTGGTACAGGTGTGTGATTGTTCAATTAACACAACAATAACTCGCGCGGCGGTGCAGATGCCTGAATGGAGGCGGCTATAGCAAGCTAGCTGTTAGCCATTAGCAGATCCTTATTATTCCTGGCTGCCAACATGGAGCTAACAGGCTTCCAGATGATCAATATTGTTGTTATTGGATCTGTTGCTGTAATCATTAACTCTATATTTAGTTGCCTTCATAGGAGTTGATTTAACACCTGCTGTGTTTTACACACAATCACTGGGAATCTGCAGTTTTTGGTTACTGTCAGAATAAAAACCAGCCAGATAATAACTGGACTGAGGCTGGTACTAACTGCTTACTTTAACTGGAGATGCCTTTTGGATCAAGTGTATTTTTAGGAGTCGTTTTACTACACTGAACTTGTACTTGAGTAACATTTCTGGTTCTTCTAGCCACTGTGAGTAACTTCACTAAATGAACAACAAACATGTTTAAACCTGCAGTTTATGTTAAAGTCAGACCTCTTGTTTCTATAAAAGCTTTGTTTGAATATTTTCTATCTGCTGAACCTATGAAACATTTGGAGGTCAAATATTTATACAGGACACTATCGATAAATATTAGGATGGTATTATATAATGTTTCTCCTTCCTGATTTCTTATTTCATGTTTGTTTCGCTTCAGTGTTTCAGAATATCAAACCAAATGAAATGTCAAAGAAACAAGTAACCTTAAAATACATTTTAAACAAAGTGTTGCTTATTAAGGGAGAAACCTGCTGGTGTGTTTGGATCACTTTGCTGCTGCAGAAGCAGATTGTTGTACAACGTCGGGAACCGTCCTGCAGCCGGGTCAGCGCCAGGAACTGAGTTAGCTATAAAGCCTTATGTTCCTTCATGGTGGAACATAAGGAACATGTTCCTTATGCAGCAGCTACTGGAGCTACCCTCCAGTAGCTGCTGCTGATTCTACTGGAGGGTCCAGCTGGCCGGGATGGGTGAAGACCTGGACCTGGCGCTCTCTGGTAGACCCCAACTGGTTCTACCGGGTCTGGTTTCAGGACCAGGCTCGGTTCACCAGGGGAAACACAGACTCTGGGCTCTGAGGTCTTCCAGAGCGGGTTCTGCTGGAGGTTCTGATCAATAATCGGCTTATTTTGAGGGGGAAGGGTAAACCAGCTTTTACTTTAATGTAAATACGTAAACAAACCTTTATGTAACCTTTCAGATAATTAACCATGTTTATTAACACAAAATAAACAATGGATGTGAACAGTGACGTGTATAAAATGTTGAGGTATTATGTTCAAAACATTAGCTCATACGTTGCAAAAATTGAATGTTTCCCATCTCTGAAGTTTATTTCTTTAAATGCAAAACGAATCTACGTAGCAATAATAATATTACTCAAGTAAATGACAACAGTACAGTGATGTAAAACTGTAAATAAAAATGTTTTCCCAAAAAGTTACTCAAGTGAATGTAACCAGCACTGCCTACTTTTGAACATAGACACCTGTATTGTTATTAGCTTGTCACCTTTCAGCTAACATTACCTGCATCTAACAGCTATAATCAACTCAGTCGGTTAGTTTGGGGGAAAATCTGTGCAAAGTTCTTTGCATTTTGCTGCCATGATTCCAACACACCTGTAGCTCCGCCCAGCAGCAGCAGGTCTCCTTCACAGGTGTAAACCCAGCTAGCATCCTAGCCCTCATGTTGCATTTAAAGGCGGCTCGGAAAAACACGTTACGACATGTTAACAACGGATTAAACAGTAGTAACGGCTGAAAAAAGGGACGGAGGACACAGATATGGGAAGTGCGGAAGCCTCTGTTGTATCAAATAAATATAGGAATAACAGACAGTTGGCCACTCTGAGGTAAAAATAAAAACAGCTTCCAGTCCAGGGGCAGCACAGCTGACTCTGTGGGCAGGCAGTGACCCGATGCCCGTTGGGCCTGCTGCTGGATCGTTATGGTCTGTCAGAACCAGAACCAGAGGAAGCCCGTCTTCATTCCTCCTGTCACCTGCGGCAGCGTCAAATCAGAATTGAGTTGGAACTGATTGGGACACACCTGATTACTGCCCTGACCAACATGGCTGCCAGATCTTTTCCTCAGAGTCCAGCACTGTGAACTCTGAAGTTCTGAAGCTCTCGGGTTGAGGAAGACGATTCTCCTCGGCTTACCGCTCTGACTGAATGCAGCATGGAGGAGGAGGGGTCATGATGCGGGGCTGCAGGGCAACAGAACAATGTCATTCTTTGTTTGGTGCTGTGAAAGAAAAATCTAGATTCATCTTTAATATGTGAGTCAGCAGAACTAACCAATCAGTCTAATCATTTCTATCACAAATGATCTCTCATGGAAACTGGATCTTGAATATTAGTTTGAAATCTGTGAAATCTGATTAAACGCAGCTTACTGGTATAAATCCTGGTTCAGATGAAAGTGTGGCTGTTAAACTATTTTCCTAAAAATATGTTTTCCATCATAATATTTTAGTAGCACTAAATATTAACCCAAACTATGTGTGCATGTCGCCTCCTGTCTCTGCAGAGCCGTTGCAACTTTAACCCGTTTTATGTTTTCCTGATGTCATGCAGCTAGCTGCAGGAGTCCTGAGGTTCTGGAAGACTTCAGGCCGGGCCCGACTGCTGTCTGGTTCTGACCCGTCTCTCTCTCTGTGTGCAGCTGACTTGTTGGGGGATGTCGGGCAGTAAGGCGCTGGGCGGGGGGGCGGGCAGCGGGGCGCGGCGCAGGCGGACCCGGTGCCGGCGCTGCCAGGCCTGCATGAGGACCGAGTGCGGAGAGTGTCACTTCTGTAAGGACATGAAGAAGTTCGGAGGACCGGGGAGGATGAAGCAGTCCTGCCTGCAGAGACAGTGCACAGCGGTGAGACACACACACACACACACACACACACACACACACACACACACTAGTTTGTATTTCTGTCCATATTGGTGTGTGTGTGTGTGTGTGTGTGTG
>NW_006800278.1:461584-476469 GCF_000485575.1 Poecilia formosa
CACACACACACACACACACACACACACCAATATGGACAGAAATACAAACTACTGTGTGTGTGTGTGTGTGTGTGTGCAGCCCGTGTTGCCTCACACCGCGGTGTGTTTTGCGTGCGGCGAGGCGGGGAAGGAAGACACGGTGGACTCTGAGGAGGAGAAGTTCAGCCTTTGCCTGATGGAGTGCACCATCTGCAACGAGATCATCCACCCCAGCTGCCTCAAGGTGAGTCGGACTGGACCGGACCGGACCGGAACCAGCAGCAGCTGTTGCTCATGTTTGAGAAAACCTTTCATCTCTATAGCAACCATTGAGCTGTAAAACGCCTGGATGGACCTAGACCCGCCTCCAGGGCTCCTCCCTCACCCAGCTCCTTCAGACTAGCCAGCAGCAATTAGCAAACAGCTGCTGAGTTCATTACAGGAGCTGCTGCTCAGAGCAGCGCTGGTAGAAACGTTAAAGGGTTAATAGAGGAGCCATGTTGGGACGACTTCCTGGAGGCGGAGCTTCAGGAAGAGCAGGAGCTTCTTAAAGAGACAGAGGCCCAATTTCAAGTAATATTTATTGAATTCATATTTATGAAGCATTTTAATGACAGGTGGAGGAAAACGCAGAACACCGGCCCTTTAATGTCTGGACCAGGTTCTGACCTCACTGACCTCACCTGTCTGGTCCAGAACGCCTCCAGAACCGAACATTTCTCTCTTTCTGTCTGATTTAGTCCATGGGACTCTGAGCTGCTCGTTGGCTTTGGTTTGATGGAGGTGAACCTGGACCGGTTCTGCAGCCGGACCAGTTCTGGAGAGCAGAACCTGCTGATGCCGTCTGTGTTTCCGTCTCTCTGCAGATGGGAAAGGCGGACGGGATCATCAACGACGAGATCCCAAACTGCTGGGAGTGTCCCAAGTGCCACAAGGAGGGGAAGACCAGCAAGGTGAGTCGGTCCGGTCCGTTCCGGTTCGGTCCGGTCGCCATGTTAGTAGTGAGTTCTGATCAGATCTGTCTCTCGGGTTCAGGACCAGGCGGACGGGTTGGGGAAGCGGCGGCTGGACAACGGGGAGGCGGGGCGCTGGAAGCTGACGGATGACCCGCCCCCCAAGAAGAAAGCTCCGCCCCCATTGGAGGAGGCGGCCAGACCGGACAGCGGGCACAAGAGGAAGAAGGAGAAGGAGCAGCCAATGGACAGTGGGCCCAAGAAGAAGGTGAGCCCGGTCCGTTCTGTGTGGTTCTGGTTCTGGTCTGGATCCGCTCTGATCCGCTGTTTCCTGTTGCCCTTCAGATTAAAGGCGCGCATGAGAAACGCCTCAAAAAGGTACGAAGCCTTTCATTTCTTTGACCAGCTCTGAAAAGTTTCAGTAGATTATCAATAAAAAACAGTGAAGACCAGAAGTTTACATACACCCAGTGAAGCCACGCCCACATGTTTCCTGTCTGAAGTTACATCAGAACCAAACTTCTCTGGTTTCAGAATCACTAAAATGATTTCTGTTTGCTAAAAGGCATCAAGAGGAAACATGAAGACATTAAGAAATAATCTGACGGATTGTAATCCATCTTTGAAATGGAAATGGTTCTGAGCTGAAGGTTTGGTTCTGATTTACCAGACAGGAAGCAGCGTGTCGGCCGCCCGACCGACATGTTGGATTCATGTTGATGTGAATTTAAACACAGACGTTTCTCTCTGTTCTGTGGTCAGAAACCTAAACAGGAAGTGGGCGAGTCGAACGGACCAGGTTCTTCCTCTGTGGCGGCGGCAGGAGGCCAGCAGAGCTCGTCCTCCTCCCAGCCAGCAGGGAGCAGCGCGGCGGCGGCCGGAGCCACGTCCAGCGCTGAGCAGCGTTCGCATCACCGCGAGAAGCTGGAGCGTTTCCGCAGGATGTGCCTGCTGGAGCGCCGGCCCGAGTCCTCCTCCTCCTCGTCCTCCAGCTCCGAGTCTGACTCCGAGTCCGACTCGGACGACTCGCTCCGGGACGAGCAGGGGGGTGGATCTTCGCCCTCGTCGTCCTCCCCGGCCCCACCCCCTCCAGTTGTCTACGGCAACAGCGGCGGGAGCCGCGCGGAGCGGGAGCGGAGCCGCAGCGAGCGGGAGCGGGCGCGGCGGCTGGCCGAACTCGGCTTCAGCGCCAGCGACGAGTCAGAGGGGGATGGGGGGAGGGGCGAGGAAGAGCGGGAGGAGGAGCCAGCGCGTGGGGGCGGGGACAAGGCCCGGCGACGAGGAGGGGGCGGGGCCGACGTGCCGTCAAGGGGACGCAAACCTGGTCTGATAGACCCGGAGGAGGACGACGTTCCGGAGCGGAGCAGGAAGAACTCCGCCTCCCTGCCCCCCCCCTCGCCGCTCTCGTCCAATCAGATCCCTCCGTCCTCACTGCATGATGGCTTCGCGGCAAAGCAGCGCAGCAACGGACAGGAAGCACGCAACGGGCGGACCCGGGGCGGGGCGGGGGGCGGGGAGAAGGAGAACACCAGTGGCGTTCTGGCCAATCACAGACACGGCAGCGGAGGGGGCGGAGCCAAAGCCAGCCGCGGAAACAAGATCCGCAACAACAGCAAGACGCCAAGCCAGAGGAGCGGCGTGTCGTCCTCCATTCCCACCTCCAACGGGGGGGGCGTGGCCAGCAGCGGCCTGCTGATGTCGGCCATGGCGGCGTCGCCGTGCTCGCAGCCGTCCCGCCTGGCGCCGCGCTCCCAGGTGATGAAACGCAGCCCCCCCGCCGTGCCCTCGCCCCCCCGGCCCGTCCAGATGGAGCGGCACCTGGTGCGGCCCCCCCCCGCCTGCCCGGAGCCCAGCTGCCTGCTGCTGGACTGCGGCTCCGCCCACATCATGACGCGTGACGTCTGGCTGCGAGTCTTCACCTACCTGAGCCAGCGGGAGCTCTGCGTCTGCATGAGGGTGTGTCGCACCTGGAGCCGCTGGTGAGTCACTTCCTGTTACCTGCTGGGCGGCTCGCCAGCTGGCCACCTGTTGACCTGTTGACCCGTTGACCCACCCAGGTGCTGCGACAAGAGGCTGTGGACGCAGATCGACCTGAGCCGCCAGCGCTCCATCACCCCCCCGATGCTGAGCGGCATCATCAGGCGGCAGCCCGTCTCCCTCAACCTGGGCTGCACCAACATCTCCAAGAAGCAGCTGATGTGGCTCATCAACCGCCTACCAGGTGACGGTGCCGCGCACGCCTCCGTAGCGCTCCGCGTCGTTCCTGTCGCGGGTCGTTCTCATATAACCCTCTCTCCCCCTCCAGGTCTTCTGGAGCTGAACGTCTCCGGCTGCGCCTGGCCGGCCGTTTCGGCCCTCTGTCAGGCCGTCTGTCCATGTCTGAAGCTTTTGGACCTCAGCAGAGTGGAAGACCTTAAAGATTCTCACCTGAGGGAGCTGCTGGCCCCCCCACCCGAGTCCCGGACAGGTGAGTCCCTCCCCATCTCTCTAACCTTCTGTTGGTCGGCCCAGAGCGGCTCTGAGTGTCCTGCGCTCTGATTGGTCCTCAGCTCCCAGTGAGAGCAGGGTGGGGCGGTTCCAGAATGTGACAGAGCTGCGATTGGCCGGTTTGGACCTGACGGACGCGTCGTCCCGCCTCCTGGTGCGCCACACCCCCCAGCTGACCCGGCTGGACCTGAGCCACTGCCTGAACGTCAGCGACCAGACGGTCCGCAACCTCACTGTGTCGCCGCTGAGGGAGAGCCTCACTCACCTCAACCTGGCAGGTAGGCGGGGCCAGTGCTCCTCGTCCTCATCCTCGCTCTTCATCAGGCTCACTGTGTGTGTGTGTGCGCAGGCTGTGTGAAGCTAACTGAACAGTGCGTCCAGCTGCTCCAGTGCTGCTCCGCCCTGCAGACGGTCGACCTGCGCTCCTGCTCCCTCCTCTCCACCGAGTCGGGACAGCTGCTCTCCTTCCCCTTCCTGTCCTCCTCTTCCTCCTCCTCTTCCTCCACCTCCTCCGCCGCTGCCTCCTCTTCCTCGGCCGGCATCGCCACCGTCGCTGCTAACTCGTCCTCCTCGGCTCTTCCTGACGACAGAACGCTGCTGAAGAACAGCTAAGTCATGTGACCGCTTTAAGCCCCGCCTCCGCGCGTGTTACACTACAAGCAGGTGAGGAAGAGGAGGAGCAGCTCTTCCTCAGAGGAGACTTGGTGAAACTTAGCAACCCTGAGCATGTACATATTCATTCCTCTGTACATTTATGGGTGTGTGTATATACCTGTAGTTTACTGTAAATGACCTTTGACCTCTCTGAACACTCCCTCCTTTCGACCAATCACGGCCCCCCTCGTCAGCTGCTGATTCAGCCACACACACACACACACACACACACACACACACAGAGCTGCTTCCTGAAATGTTCCAGCTCAGCGTTCCTCCACATTCCCATCAGAATCTCTGTGGGTCTGTTCGGACCGGTTCGGACCCTGGCGCAGGCCTCCAGTCTGTTCCGGCACCAGGTATTTGGACCGACCCTCTACCCTGCCCTTGTGTGCATGCGTGTGTGTGTGTGTGTTTAAACTGAGCCTCGTCAGCCCCTCCTCCTTGGTTCTGGTCCGATCGAATCTTGATCTCGTGTTATTTCTCAGGAGTATTTTTTGTTGACGTTAATTTATTCGGTGCCACAGCAGCACTTCCCGCCGCGGTCTGAGCCGGTTCTGGTCTGGTCCAGGGTTCTGCTGCAGTTCGGTCCAGTTGGAGGAAAGGGGACGGAGAAACTCCACAGAGTGACTCATCTTGGTTTTTAGAGGATCTTCATATCGCTGCTTGTGGCTGACCTCTGCGGAGAGGAGGTCCGATCTGGTCCGGTCCGGTTCCAGTCCTGGATTTATTCTGGAAAATGTTCATGTCCTTTAGATCATATCAGAGCCTTCATGTCTTTATTTTCTGTTTCAATTCATTTTCAGTATCAAAACGAATAAAACTATCAGGAGAGGATCAACCTGGCAGACACCCAACAACTGGTTCTGATCCGAAAACTGGTTCTGATCCAAAATGACCAATTCAACAGAATTCCAAAGATAATTCCAGCTCTGAACAGATTCCTGAACTAAAACCAGATTCTGAAACTCTGAACTAATTCCTGGTTCTGACCCGGTTCCTGGTTCTGACCCGGTTCCGAAGATGTTTTCTGCCCGGATGCATAAAGGAATAATAATAATTGAGACATTTTCTGATCGTTTCTCAACTGAAGATGAGTGAAAAGCTGCCAAACCCAGGAAGGCTTCAGGACGAGTCAGATCAGAACCAGTTCAGAAACTGGATCAGAACCAGTTCAGAAACTGGATCAGAACCAGTTCAGAAACTGGATCACAGGACCGAGAACTCAACTTTATTTCTGAGAAAAAAATGATGAGCGGTTTATCACTGATGGCGCCTGGTTCTGGTTCTGGTTCTGGTTCTACTGCTCCTCCTCTGTGTATTAATTTGGAACCGGCCCGGCTTGGCCTGGTTCGGTTCTGCAGAGGGTTTGCTGGTGGGCTGAATGTTGCGGCGCCTCCGCCCTCGTCGTGCCATAAACAGCAGCAGCTCACCTTTTTTTATGTTTTAAGTTGTTTTTTACAGTGTGGGAGGGGGGGTCACTTTGTGGGCTTCACCTAGCAACAGGTGAGCAGATCGGAGCTGATTGGTTGAACATATCAGTTTTGGATCTTAGTATATTCTCGATGCACTGGATCAACTCTTCGTTCCCTGCTCCTCTTTTTTTTGCCAAATGTAGTTTTTATTGTGGAAAAAGGGGCATTTCCTGTTTCTTTCTGTTTTTGGTTTGTTTTTCTATTTTGTCCACGACTCTTCCAATGTGTTGATGGGAAACGAGGAAGAAGGTGGAACAAACGGTGAAAACAGACAAAAAAAGACCAACTCAAGGCAGCTACGTATGAATGACTACTGTACAATGAGGAATAAAGAAGCAATGGGTTCGTTTTTACTCCTGTCTGTGTGCTTATTTCTCATTATCTGCTGGTTTAGCCTTAAAATGATTAATAAGCAGGAGATCTCAGTTCCTCCAACATCGGAGGAGATCCAGCAGCACTTCCGGTTCTGCCTGGAGGATCCATCAGAGTTCTGGTTCTGGATCAGATAATCCAGAGCAGCCGCTTTACTTCACCTCCACGAGATGAAGGCTGTCAGCATTATCTTCAACATCATCATCATTCAGGTTCAGACAGGCGCAAGACCCAACCCGTCCAGGGGACTCCAGACCTGCAGGGGGCGCTCCACTTCATTCTGGGTTATGTTTCAAAGCTTAACTGAGCAGACTCCTGTTTTACTCGTGAACAGATTCACAAAAACTGAATGTTTTGGAGTGGAATAATCAAAGTCTGGACTTAATTCGCTGGCATAACCTTAAACAGGTCGTTCTTACTGGGAAACCCTCCAACATGACTGACTGGATCAAAAATGCTCCACAGTGATGCTGCAGACTTAGTACCAGTTATGTTGAGAGAAAATATTTCTTCACAAAGAGGCAGGGTGGTCAGGTTTTTAGATGAAGTTATCCCCTTAACAGTATTCATGTATTTACTCAAATTATCTTATTTTTCTGATCTCCAGACTACACAAGTACTTTTGATTCTATGGAGCAATACACCCTCCGCAACAGGAGGTGGCGGTAATGGTGCCGTCCTCCCGGATGGTTCCGCGATTAAAAAAGGCATGGTGACGCCGTACGTGCGTCAGTGCGTGATATCCCTCCGCGTGAGAGAACCGCGCGCTCCTTTCCCTCGCGAACGGGCGGCGTTTCTGCGAGCTGCGGCCGTTAACATTTCCTGCACCGTCCGAGTAAATCCCAAACGAATCTAACCGAGCCCAGCCGAACCCGCCCTGTGGCTGCCTCAGACCGGGCTCCAGGGACACAGATCATCCGCTGTTATCGAACCCGACCAAGTGAAGAGCGGCGGCGGCAGTAGCAGCAGGAGCAGCCGGGCCACAGGATGGAGCTCATCACTATCCTGGAAAAAACCGTCTCTCCAGGTGAGTACCGGGGCGGAACCGGTTCCTCCAGGTGGATCTGAGGGGCTGTGTTCGGTACCGATGGAGCGGTGGTTGAGGACCCGGGGAAGGTTTATCTTTGGGCGGAGGGAGCTGTTAGCTCTTGATGCTAAGTAAGCTAACTGAGGCCTGCCGTGATGAGTGACTTCGCACTCTGCCCGGACTTAAGGCACTATTTCAGGGGAATCTACACCAACCACAGTGCTCTGACCCAGTCGGAACTCAATGGGAGAGCGTAACCGAGGGGATCAGGTCACTCAGCGGGTGAGGTGGCCGTTGGAGGAGGCTGCACCGGACGCCGACCCTGCCCATACCCAGTGCAGCTGCTCGGTTAGCTCTTTAGCGCGGCTCACTTGCACCGTCGGCCTGCCCCCCTCCGGTTCATTACCCAGAACTGAAAACTCTTCCAGGTTACAGAATCGGATAGTTGGAGTTGTTATCGCTAAACGTTGTTCCGGTTTTACTGACTCCCGTCACCAGAACCGCTCTTGTTCCGGTCAGCGGCTAGCGTTAGCAGCTAACACACATGTTAGTTCGTCGGCGGGTTCCTGCCGCAGAGCGGGCTGTTCCTGCGTGGAAATAGACCCACTACGAGCAGAGATCAGCGTGGATCCGCCGCCGAGGAGCCGCTTAGCAACACACTTCAGGTCTCAGCTGCAGGTTAAAGGGCTGTTTGGGTGTTTTTAAGCTGTGCCTCAAAACATAAAATACCTGAACGAACACAATCTGGACCGAGTTTCTCTACAATAAAAACAAGCTCAGCTGTTTTACTCTGTTAATAAAATCAGGAAATATCTGAAGTTGTTCTCATCCTGATCACCTGAGATCAGAGCAGGAGTAAAACATGCAGCTCCACCCCAAGCAAACACAAGAGATAAAAATCAGCTTTGACAGATTTTTAAAAGCTGTTTGTTCGTCATTTTATCATTTCATCCTTTTGCAGAATGTGTGATTTAAGAGAGTTTCTCCATACTAAACAGTAAAACTGATCTAACCTGGACTGGATCATTCTTTCCACACCCGTCATGATTTTATGGTTATTGCAGCATCAGTGATAAACATCAGCTGTGCTGCGTTTAGGACCAGGATGACCTGATCTGGGGTCTGTCTGAACCCAACGCATAGCAGGAAGACTTTAACTCCGTTTACTGCAAGTCGTGTCATTATTGCTTGATTTTCTCAAAGGTTCTGGAATATTCTACACTGCCACCTGTAGAAGGTAGGGTCAAAGGTCAAGGAAGGAACCCCCAGAAGTGAAAAACATGAACATGTTGCTGCCGTTTCTCACGTTTTCTTCATCGCATGAAGTGAATCAAAGGAAGTGAGCTGCAGGAATCCAGCTGGTTCTGTTCTGGATCTGGTTCTGTTTGGTTCTGATCCGACCCGGCGCTCCAGAATGACTCCTCTTCCTCTCTGTCCTCAGATCGGAATGAACTGGAGGCGGCGCAGAAGTTCCTGGAGCAGGCGGCCATAGAGAACTTGGTCAGTACCGGAGGGGGGATGGAGAGCAGCTCACACACACACACACACACACACACACACATTCAGCCGCAGAGAGCCAGTCACACCCAGGGAGCTGCCTCTTTCTTCCACCTGATCTTCTTCAAGCTGATGATTAAAATCCCAGCTGCAGTTCGTTTCCATCCCAGTCTCTCTCCTCCCAGTTAAACCAGTTCCTGCAACAGGGAACCTGTTTCTGCTGGTCCAGATTTTATTCATGAGAATCCATGAATGAAATATCAGAGCTAAAAAGTAGCAAAAATGAAACTTCAGCAGCCCAGACAGTTTTAATGTTTCAATAGTTTTGATTGACTGTCTTGTATGGCAAGCTGTTTTAACATAAAGTGGTCTGAGCATGGAGTCCTGCAGAAGAAAAGAAAGGCAGGAGCCAGGCTGGAAAGCAGAGCTGGGCGGAGCAGTCGGCTCCACCGGGAGCACGGCTGCTCTTACAGCCAGACACTGGGTCCCAGTGGATCCGGTAGTGGATCTGGAAGTGGATCCGTCCATGTGAGCGGAGGGGACGTCATCAAAGCCCCAGTTTTAGATTCTGAATTAGTAAACTGTTGGTAAGCCCCCTGCTGAGCTGTCCAGGCAGAGGCCAGCAGGATTTCTTCTCACCTGAGACTCAGATTGTAAGTAAGCAGCTGCTGAGCCCAGAAGTTTTCAGTTTATTTACTGAAGCTTCTGTTTTAACAGAATAATTATTTAGTGACGAGTCAGGATGTGAAACATGTTTGACAGGTTTCACTAATTTCTTGACGATGAACTGAATGTGATCAGAGGAATCAGAACTGGTTCAGACATCAGAGCTGATTTTATGTTAAAACTGCCTGCCATAGACAGAGAGGATGCTGGAGAGAAACTGATTAGTGCGGTGGAGGCATCATGATGTGGGCCTGATGAACAGATTAGAGTGTGTTGGGTTCTGGTTCTGACCCGGTTCTGTCCCCAGCCCACCTTCCTGGTGGAGCTGTCCAAGGTTCTGGCCAACCCCGGGAACACGCAGGTGGCGCGGGTCGCAGCGGGGCTGCAGGTCAAGAACTCGCTCACCTCCAAAGACCCGGACGTGAAGACGCAGTACCAGCAGCGATGGCTGGCCATTGACGCCAACGCTCGCCGCGAGATCAAGAACTACGTAAGGACCCGGCCCGGTTCCGCTCCGGTCCGCTCCGACCCGGCTCTGACCCGACTCGTCTCTGCAGGTTTTACAGACGCTGGGCACGGAGACGTACCGGCCCAGCTCGGCGTCGCAGTGCGTGGCCGGCATCGCCTGCGCCGAGATCCCGGTGACCCAGTGGCCGGAGCTGATCCCACAGCTGGTGGCCAACGTAACGGACCCGTCCAGCACCGAGCACATGAAGGAGTCCACGCTGGAGGCCATCGGATACATCTGCCAGGACATCGTGAGTCCAGCCGCTTCTGAAGGGTCCGGTCCAGAACCAACCGGACCCTTCAGAACCAGCCTCCAGGACCGATCCGACCTGTAAATCATTGGAACCAAAATGAACTGGATCGATCGTTTGCTTTGGTCTGATTCCGGTTTCCTTTATTTTCAGATTTTACATTTTTTTCAAATTGGATATTTTTAATTAATTTAATTTTCTCAACGAATCTGAATTCTACTTCCTGTCACATGATGTCATCAGCAGCATTTGATTGGCTCATTTCACCAAAGCTAAATTATGTAAAATTATTTCTGTTTTTTCTCGTTTTGATAAAATGATTTGTAAACAGGCAGAAATAAGAAATTAAATGTTTATCTTCCAGCTGACGTCATTATTTTTTAATTAGTTTCTGTTTTTCATGTTGCTGTTAATATGGCCGTTCTTTCAGTTCTGATTTTGCTCAATTTCAACAAGAAAGAATAAGTGTAAAGAACTGAAGTCAGAACCGGCCATCTGTTCCACCTGGTTCCGTTTGTGCCTGACGGTTCTGGTTCTGACCCGCAGGACCCGGAGCAGCTGCAGGAGACGGCCAACCAGATCCTGACGGCGATCATCCAGGGCATGAGGAAGGAGGAGCCCAGCAACAACGTGAAGCTGGCCGCCACCAACGCGCTGCTCAACTCGCTGGAGTTCACCAGAGCCAACTTCGACAAGGAGGTCCGGAACCAGAACCAGAACCGGTGGCTGCTCCTGGGCTGTGTGAGCGGCACATTGACCTGTGTGTGTGTTTTCAGACGGAGAGACATTTCATCATGCAGGTGGTGTGTGAAGCCACGCAGTGTCCTGACACCAGAGTGAGTCCGATCGGACCGAGCCGCTGAAGCTCCGCCCCTCTGCTGAGCCGCTGTAACTCCGCCCCTCTGCTCTTCCTGTGCTCAGGTACGCGTGGCGGCGCTGCAGAACCTGGTGAAGATCATGTCGCTGTACTACCAGTACATGGAGACCTACATGGGCCCCGCCCTGTTCGCGGTAAGAAACAGGAAGTCTGCTCCTTCCTCAAACAGGAAGTGATGAAGACGAGCTCGGGTCCAAACGGGTTTGGGTTCAGCCTAGTGATGGGTAGATGAGGCGTTTCAACCCAAAGCAAAACTGTGTTGATACTGTGTCACTCAATACTGACACCTGCTGGACATTAAAAATTCCTACAGGCAACGTGGTGATTTGATGGCCTAGTCCAAGGGTCCCCAAACCTTTTCCTGTGAGGGCCACATAACTTTTTCCTTCTCTGGTGGGGCCCGGAGTCAGTTTGTGACAGAAAAAGTGACGATTGCAGGAGCCTAAATGTAAAAATGTATTGTTTTCCAGAAAGCACAATCAAATAACTCTGTCTGGTTCTTCAGAAAACAATCCAGGAAATAAATAATAACATTATTAATGAAATAAATATTTTCTGGACTATAAGCCACAGATTTCTCTGCCGCTCCAGGTTTTCCACAGCGATGCAGCAGAGGGGGGCGGACAGCCACCCTCTGAGTCATAACAGATCAATTGAAAAAGGAAAAGTTGCCAAGTTTAGATTTAACTGAACTGATTACGGTAGTTTCCGAACGGAAACTGTAACAGTAAAAGTGCTGATGTTGCTACTAGCATGTGCTAAATGAAAATGGGCGCCGCCTTCTGCTTCTTCTTCTCCTCCTTTAGATTTCAACAGCAGCTTGCATCCATTATTGTTGCACTACTGCCATCTACTGGATGCTAATATCTGTACCTCAAATTCTCATAATGTTCCCAGTTTTATTTAAAAAACCAAAAATCTTCTTTTCCCCTCAATGCTGTTTAACTGATCAACAACATTCTCAAATTTCAATTCCCTATAATACCTAATTCTGTTTTAATGGGCGCTTTCTTCTTTTATTTCCAATTTTGACTTCCAATGATTCACTTCCTGCTAAAGAGCCCCCTGGTGGTTGAAGAAAAATCCACATATAAGCCACAAGGTTCAAAGCTTAGGAAGAAAGTAGCGGCTTATAGTCCGGAAAATACGGTATATGAAAAAAAAAATCTAAATGCTCTCTGGTATCGTTCAGGGGGCCGGACCAAATGTGGAGGCGGGCCGGATCCGGCCAGCGGGCCGTAGTTTGGGGACCACTGACCTAGTCCATACAATAAGATTTAAGTCTTTGTATTTTATTGAATATTGTATTATGTCATATCTTCAGTTAAATTTAAAATAGATTTGATGTACAGTCAGTAAAAACATTTGAACATAAAGTGAAAATTTAAGTGAATGTTTGGAATGAGGATCCCTGCGGGCTGGTTTTTCCCCCCACAGATTTTTTTTTTTTAAACTTTATTTTTAAGCATTTTTAGGGTTTTTTTAGTACACATACACATTTGGAACAGTCAGATCCCCCTTTAACACAGAACACAGAGCATTCAAGTTGACAGGTGCAGTCATAATAATCAACAAAAAACGGTAATTACATCTATTAACAATTATTATAGAGGTTTCAGTTTTTTCCAATATTTGTTGTATTTGTGAGTAGCCAGTCTTAATGAGAAAGTCAATCTCTCCATTGTATGGATCTCCCCGACTATCTCTCTCCATTCTGAGATCGTTGGCGGTTCTGGGTCCAACCACCTGCGGGTTATCGCTTTCCTTGCTCCTGCTAACAGTACCAGGAGCAGATATCTATCCGATTTCTCCAATGTCTGGGGTAGATCACCCAGGAGTACCACAGTAACATCATATTGCAGGTTCAGGTCCATTTTAGCATTGATTTCCCCTATCACCTCCAGCCAAAAGGGTGTAATCTTTGTACATTCCCAGAAGATATGAAAATGTCCCGCAGACTCATTCCCACAATTCCTCCAACATTTTGCTTTTTCAGTGTTGTTACAGTGTTTACCTCTAATGTTCGGTGTAATAAAAAAACGTACCATACATTTCCAGGTAAATTCCTTCCAGAGGCCTGAACTTGATGTGTGAATCACAGAGTTACATATATTTAACCAAGCATCATCAGTTATTTTTATTTTAGCATCTTTTTCCCATTTTACCTTGATATATGTTGTATCACATTTCCTTCCCAATTGTAGGCATGAATATAGTTTGGATATTATTTTTTCAGGGGATCTTCCGTTACTTGAATCCAATAGGATTTTAAGTATACCTGTCTCTTCTTCATCCAGGCGCTTTATACTCTTATTGTAGTGGTGTCTTAGTTGGAGGTACCTATAAAAATCTGGTTTTTCCAAGTTGTAGTTGTTTTGAAGTTGTATAAAACTTTTTAATTCGTTGTTATTTGTAATCTTCCAATAACTTGTTATGCCTTTTTGAGCCCACTGCATAAATCTTCTATCCAATCTTGATGGGGGAAAATCTCTATCGTAGGCAGGCCATCTCAAAATACGGGCATTTCTTTCAATTTGTACTTGTTTTGATATTTTATACCAAACGTCCAACGGTACCTTTGTCCATAAGGGTATTAGGTCAGAATCTATGTGTTTTTTAATGAGATAACGATCTCCGAGCAAGGATTGTAGGGGTGTGTTAGTGTAAGACATGTCTATCTCTTTCCATTTTGTTTCACATGTTGGGTCACACCAACCAACTATCACTCTCATCTGTGCTGCTCTATAATAGTCTTCCATATGTGGTAACGCCCAACCACCCTTTTCCTTTGATATTTGTAGTGTTCGAAATCTTACTCTGGGTTTTTGTTTAGCCCAGATAAAATTTGAGATTATTCTATCCCAGTTGTGGAATTGTCTGTCGGGTATTTTTATAGGCAGAGCCTGAAAAAGATAGAGAAGCCTTGGTAAGAGGTTCATTTTTATTATATCTATTCGATTATATAGATTCATAGTCAACAACGACCAACGTTGGAGATCCGCCTTAATTTCTTCTGTCAGTGGAGTATAATTGTATTCAAAAAGGTCAGTTAACTCCGCTGGGATATTAACCCCAAGGTATTTTATACATTTATTGTCCCAGCAGAATCCGGACAACTTCTGGATTCTTAGTGATGGTTGGTAATTGAATGAAAGGGTTTGTGTTTTCTGCAGATTTAATTTATACCCAGAGTACATGCCAAATATTTTCAATAGGGAGAAAAGGCTAGGTAGGCTGGTCTCCGGGTCAGTTAGCGTCATGAGGATATCATCAGCGTAGAGGCATGTCTTGTGCTCAGTGCCTTTAATATTTACGCCCTTAATATTCTTATGTTCTCTGATGGCTTGCGCTAGAGGCTCAATAAAAAGCGCAAACAATGTGGGGCTGAGGGGGCAGCCTTGGCGGCAGCCCCTTTCTAATTGTATTCTATCCGTTAAGTCCCCATTAATCTTAATCCTGGCAGAGGGAGATTCATACAGAGACCGAAAACAGCCTATAATTTGATTATTAAAGCCAAATCTTTCCAATGCTAAATAAAGGTAATTCCAATACACTGAGTCAAACGCTTTTTCTGCATCCAAGCTGATTGCTATTGATTCTATGTTTTTCATTCTGCCTATGAGATGAAGAGCTCGTCTCACGTTGTCATGAGTTTGTCTGTTATGGACAAAGCCAGTCTGATCTGTGTCTATAATTTCTGGGATTATAAATTCCAGCCTTTTAGCCATTATTGTTGCAAATATCCTGTAGTCAATGTTTAAAACAGATATTGGTCTATATGAATTGCACTCCATTTTATCTTTTCCCGGTTTAGGGATCACTGAGATTATTGCCCTTTTCCAAGATGGCGGTATTTCCCCTCCAGAGAGTACATGGTTAAAGCATTTCCCAAGCAGTGGGATGAATAGTTTTCGGAAGTGTTTGTACCATTCTGCCGGATAGCCATCCTCACCTGCCATCTTATTCCCTTTCATTTTTGAAATTGCTTTATGAATCTCCTCCTCAGTTATTTGTTGTATAAGTCTATTATTTTGATCTATTCCTATTGATGGTAGATCCAATGAGGAAAGAAACGCCCTCATTGATGATAGGTCTACTTTATGAGGTTGGGTATACAGTTGAGTATAGTATAGTTCAAAA
>NW_006800278.1:476479-484942 GCF_000485575.1 Poecilia formosa
ATATTAACCCCAAGGTATTTTATACATTTATTGTCCCAGCAGAATCCGGACAGCTTCTGGATCCCCCCACAGATTTTTATTTAAAAAAAAAAAAAAAAAAAGTTTTTACAACATTTTGAAATTTAGGCTTTTACACTTTTTTGACAAAACTTCTTCTGCAGAAAAAAACAAAGTAAACATGACATTTACAGCGAACCTTTGTTTTTGGTTGCGTTCCGGAAATAACCCGATAGGCGAAATCCATGAAGTAGTTGCCTTTATTTTTTACAGTTATTACACAGCATAAATAAATACTCTACATTGAAACAAAACCTGTTTTCAGATCAGCGGATGTTCATCCATCGGGCCTTAATGTGATCCGGATCCATTAAAGCGTCTCCTCCAAGCTGCCCAGAGATTCACAGCTGGATCTGCGGCAGAGCGACGGATCTGAGCCTCCGGTCCGGTTCTGCTGCCTCTGGCCTCAGTTTTTCCAGCAGGCATTCAAAGTTTCAGTTTCCAATCTGTATTAAACACCGTAACTTTATTGGCACTCAGATAGAGAAGAAGCGCTGAGACTGAAAAAAAACTGCATAAAAAAATCTGCGAAACCGTGAAAGGTGAACGGCGTTGCAGCGAGGGATCACTGTATGTGAAACAATTTATAAAAAGCACCTGAGTAATTTGTAGAACGGCTGCATATCTGAGTTTATCTGGACTTCATTCTCATGATGCCTCAGCATTGAGGCATCATGATTTATTGAGGATTTATTTAAATAAGACAGTTTAGTCAAACATAAGCAACATTTAACCTGCAGAACATGATATGAAAGTAAACTAAGAGTTTCAGCTGAATTTGGATTCAGATCAAGTAGAAACTGACAGAACCGGATGAAACAACAAAATGAAAACATTTATTTTCCAATATAAGATCAAAATGTTCCCACACTGAGGAAACCTTTCCTCTGAAGCTGCTCCATAGGTCAATAAAAGGTCAATAATTCTTCTGACAGATTCTCTCCTTTACAAACACAGTTTGGCTCGTTGCTGTCATTTGGAAACGGTTCCTGTATCGGTCACATGACCAACACGCGCACCGACACGTTTTGGTCTTTGGGCTTGNAAAATAACTATTGAATTTATTGACGACACTTTTCAAATCAGTAATATTCTGTTCATTATCTATAAAATAGTCTGGATAGTTGTTATTGTTAGATTTTCTAATAACTCTATTTAAAATATTCCATGTTTCCTTAATGTTGTTTTTATTCCTATCCAGTAATAAGATTTAAGTCTTTGTATTTTATTGAATATTATATATTGTATTATATCTTCAGTTAAATTTAAAATAGATTTGATATACAGTCAGTAAAAACATTTCAACATAAAGTGAAAATTTAAGTGAATGTTTGGAATGAGGATCCCTGCGGACTGTTTTTTCCCCCCACAGATTTTTATTTATATTAAAAAAAAAAAGTTTTTACAACATTTTGAAATTTAGCCTTTTACACTTTTTTGACAAAACTTCTGCTGCAGAAAAAAACAAAGTAAACATTACATTTACAGCGAACCTTTATTTTTGGTTGCGTTCCGGAAATAACCTGATGGGCGAAATCCATGAAGTAGTTACCTTCATTTTTTACAGTTATTACACAGCATAAATGAACGCTCTACATTGAAACAAAACCTGTTTTCAGATCAGCGGATGTTCATCAATCGGGCCTTAATGTGATCCGGAGTCACGTCTCCTCCAACCTGCCCAGAGATTCACAGCTGGATCTGCAGCAGAGCGACGGATCTGAGCCTCCGGTCCGGTTCTGCTGCCTCTGGCCGCAGTTTTTTAAAGCTGGCATTCAAAGTTTCAGTTTCCAATCTGTATTAAATACCGTAACTTTATTGGCACTCAGGTAGAGAAGAAGCGCGGAGACTGAAAAAAAACTGCATAAAAAAATCTGCGAAGCAGCGAAACCGTGAAAGGTGAACCGCGTTACAGCGAAGGATCACTGTATATGAAATTATTTATAAAAAGCAACAGTAATTTGTAGAACGGCTGCATATCTGAGTTTATCTGGGACTTGATTCTCATGATGCCTCAGCATTGAGGAGGATTTATTTAAATAAGACAGTTTAGTCAAACACATGCGACGTTTAACCTGCAGAACATATGAAAGTAAACGAAGAGTTTCAGATGAATTTGGATTCAGATCAAGTAGAAACTGACAAGAACCGAATGAAACAACAAAATGAAAACAAATTTATTTTCCAATATAAGATCAAAATGTTCCCACACTGAGGAAACCTTTTATTTCAGGCTGCTCCATAGGTGATGCTGTAAAAGGTCAATAATTTGTTTGGCCAATGCTTCTGACAGATTCTCTCCCTTATAAACACAGTTTGGCTCGTTGCTGTCATTTGGAAACGGTTCCTGTATCGGTCACATGACCAACACGCGCACCGACACGTTTTGGTCTTTGGGCTTGATGCATGCGCCGACGCATCGGTGTTGCCGGACCCATCACTAGTTCAGCCTCAGAACCGGACCGGATCAGGAACTGGGCCTCTGTACAGGCAGATAACTCCAGGTCCATGTGTTCCTGTCACTGGCTCACTACTGCTCCCTGCTGGCAGGCTTCATTACAGCTGCATTCCGGTTCTGGTTCTTCTGCCTGCAGAACCAGAACTTCCTGCTGAATATTCTCAATGCAGGAACGTCTGCCATAAATTAACAGGAAGTTCTTTAATTTCCTGCTGAACGTGGCGCTGAGGGGCTGAAGAACCTGACAGGTTCTGTTCGTAGACTGGAGGTTGGCGCCCCCCTCAGGTGGAAACCCTGACGCTGTGTTCTGGTCCAGATCACCATCGAGGCGATGAAGAGCGACATCGACGAGGTGGCGCTGCAGGGCATCGAGTTCTGGTCCAACGTCTGCGACGAGGAGATGGACCTGGCCATCGAGGCCTCAGAGGTGCGTTTGTTTTCATCGTCGTCAGGCCGCCGTGCGGTTCCACGCCGCTGACCGCCTCTTCCTGTCTCTTCCTGCCTCCTTGTCCAATCGCAGGCCTCGGAGCAGGGCCGGCCCCCTGAGCACACCAGTAAGTTCTACGCCAAAGGAGCGCTGCAGTACCTGGTCCCCATCCTGACCCAGACGCTGGCCAAGCAGGTGCCGCCCCGTTGCCCGTCTGCACGCGCTCAGTGTGAGTCGGCCCCGCTGACGGTGCGTCGTGTGTCCGCAGGACGAGAACGACGACGACGACGACTGGAACCCCTGCAAGGCGGCGGGCGTGTGTCTGATGCTGCTGGCCACCTGCTGCGAGGACGACGTGGTTCCCCACGTCCTGCCCTTCATCAAGGAGAACATCAAGAACCCGGACTGGCGGTACCGGGACGCCTCCATCATGGCGTTCGGCTCCATCCTGGAGGGGCCCGACCTGAACCAGCTCAAACCGCTCGTCATCCAGGTGAGCCGCCGCCGCCGCCGCGGGTCGGCCCGGTTCGGCGGAGCTGGTCTGACCGCGCTGCCCCCTGCAGGCCATGCCCACCCTGATCGAGCTGATGAAGGACCCCAGCGTGGTGGTGAGGGACACCACGGCCTGGACCGTCGGACGCATCTGCGAGCTGCAGCCCGAAGCCGCCATCCACGAGGTTTACCTGGCGCCGCTGCTGCAGTGTCTGATCGAGGGCCTGGGGGCCGAGCCCAGGGTGGCCTCCAACGTCTGCTGGGTGAGCCGTGACATCACTTCCTCCACAGCGGAGGGGCGATAGGCAGCAAACTGAGACCCAAAGCATTTGTAACTTTAAGAAAAATCAACCAAACGTTCAGAGTAACGACTCATTTGGGTCTTGGTGAGGTGAAAACTGAGCCAAAGACCAACTGAGCATCAGAGCAGGAGATTAATTCATCCTCCGCTAGCGATTATTAATAATCACTGATTGATAATCACATCGTAACGGACTGAATGTTTTGTTTTTAACGTAATCTCTGCTCGGCTTGCACACGGTTGCCATGGCAACGGGTGTGTTTAAACGAGGGCGGGTTCGGCCGCTTTATTTTCTGAACTTGGACTAATGACCTCGTTGGTCTGAATTTACATCACAACAAACTTCAAATGGGACAAATATATTTAATAAGTAACAAACAAATGTGAGATTCAGTTAATTGTCTAATATAAGAACAACTAACTCGGTTAGCCTGAAAGGAGCTTCACTGGATTTTCCTCCATCTCTTATTTAGTGGAAATATTCATGTTGATGAAACTTTCTCCAAATAAGTCAATAAAGTTTCATTTCCAGTTTTTAAGTGTTCGTGTCCTGAGGCAGATGTCGGCGCTGGCCTTCAGCATCCGCAGCTTCTGATTGGCTCAGGATGGAGCTTTAGCATTAGCTTCTGGTAAACACCGTGTTCATACCTCTGTGTGATGTCACATGTGCTAGACCCCGCCCCCTGCCACGGCTGGGGGGCAAACGCTGCTCGCTAACGATGACTAGCATTGGTTTTAGCTGTCGTCAACGTAATGCGCTAAAGCTTAAATGTTAGCCTGATGTATAGAAGAACGATGGCCGCAGCGCCTGGATGCCAATTGTTAACACAACCAGACTGTTTCAGATCCGGTTCGTGTTCTGCTTTGGACCGGACCGCCTTGGGGCTAACGGGTCCTCTGCTCCCCTCCAGGCCTTCTCGTCTCTGGCCGAGGCGGCGTACGAAGCCACAGACGCCGCCGAGGATCAGGAGGAGCCCAGCACCTACTGCCTGTCCTCGTCCTTCGAGATCATCGTCCAGAAGCTGCTGGAGACCACGGACAGGTAGGAGCGCATCTACCGGGTTCTACCGGGTTTTTCTTCTGGCTCTTAAATTTCAATGATTTGTTTCTGAGGTTTGGAAAGTTTTGATCTACCGGGTTCTACCGGGTTTTTCTTCTGGCTCTTAAATTTCAATGATTTGTTTCTGAGGTTTGGAAAGTTTTGATCTAATTTAAAGCCTAAATTGGAAAACATTATTTACAGTGTAAACCTGATATTTTCATACAACAAAACTATTTTTTTCAGTGCCTGACCTAAAATAAGAAAAGTTTGGAAAATGTAACTTCAGTTAGAATTCCCTAAAATGTTTTTTTAGTGTTTAGTTTTCAGACCCAAGCAGATAAACAGAAAATGTTTCTTCTGTAGAAAACAGGAAGACGTTAGCGGTAATAAATATATGATGATGAATCAAATTAAATCCGACCCCTCGCCCTTTGACCCTTTGCCCTGAGCGTCTTTGCCGTGAGGAAACATGTCCGCTGCGTTCTGGTTCCTCTCCAGACCCGACGGCCACCAGAACAACCTGCGCTCGGCCGCCTACGAGGCTCTGATGGAGATCGTGAAGAACAGTGCGAAGGACTGCTACCCAGCGGTGCAGAAAACCACGCTGGTCATCATGGAGCGGCTGCAGCAGGTCCTGCAGATGGAGGTGAGTCCTGCCGGCCGCCGCTCGGGCTTTTACTGTGAAAGGACGGCCGCCTGACGCCGCCTTCCTGTGCAGTCTCACATCCAGAGCACCTCGGACCGGATCCAGTTCAACGACCTGCAGTCGCTGCTCTGCGCCACTCTGCAGGTGAGGCCCGCCGCCCAGCTCGACCGCTGCCGCTTTTATTGTGAAGGAGTGCTGAGCGCTTCCTGTCCCTGCAGAACGTCCTGCGGAAGGTGCAGCACCAGGACGCGCTGCAGATCTCCGACGTGGTGATGGCGTCTCTGCTCAGGATGTTCCAGAGCACGGCGGGCTCCGGCGGCGTGCAGGAGGACGCGCTGATGGCCGTGTCCACGCTGGTGGAAGGTAGGCGGGAGACGCTGCTCATGCTAATGCTAACGCTAACGCTGCTACACACACATCACTGTCTCTGCCGCTCACTTCAGTTCTGGGGAGCGACTTCCAGAAATACATGGATGCCTTCAAGCCGTTCCTGGCCATCGGACTGAAGAACTACGCCGAGTATCAGGTAGGAAGGGGGCGGAGCCTCAGCTCAGCCGTTAGCTTCAGGCGTTTTTACTTCCTCTGATTTATCATGTCATCCTTTATCAGAACGCTCTCGGGTTTCCTTTGACGTTTATCTTTAATATAAAATATAAGTTTTAATAATAATTGAAACACAAATGATGTTTTTATTTGGTTTTTAATCAGAATAAAAAGATTCACCAGATTTATCAGTTTCTGTTTCACCTTTTCTCCATTGAACTCAACACTGTTGCTTTAACGTCTGTTAGCTTTTTTGTTTTTTTCCCCCATAATTTAATTTGCAGATCAGTACGGAGGACTGATCCTGCCAAAATTAACTTAATGAATATGTAAATAAATATGGGAGGAAATTCAACATAACAATTTATTTTCAAACTAAATAAATTGGGACAACCTCAGAAAATAAAACTAGAATTAGAAAATAATTAAATGATGAAAAAAATAGTTTAAATATGAACAAAATTGAAAATGATTAATATGAGATACATATGGAAATATGTCAAATTTAATTTCCAGATTTATTTATTACTGCATTTTACGTTTTTCTGCCCAGTGATGAGGGAGTTTCTACTGCTGAGCTGTGATTGGTCAGCCACCGATCTGCTCAGCCAATCAGCTTCCAACAAATTTATGCAAACTTCCTGAATCTGCCCTTCCAGTCCGAAGCAAATTCATTTTTGTTGCTGAAAAGATGTTAATGTAGACAAGAAAACATTTTAATCAGGTTGAGTTTTAAATCCATCAGAAAATGTAGAAATGAAAACGTGGCGGCGCTCCAGTTACCTGTCCTGTGCTGCAGGTGTGTCTGGCGGCGGTGGGCCTGGTGTGCGACCTGTGCCGAGCGCTGCAGTCCAACATCCTGCCTTACTGCGACGAGATCATGCAGCTGCTGCTGGAGAACCTGGGGGTGAGCGGCGCCGGGCCGGCCCGGTTTCTGTTCGGTCTGTGACGATACTCCATGCACCACTCTGACCGTGATGCACACCCTCCACGTCTATCTGAGACCACTGTCGCCGTGGCAACGCCGCCAAGCCTCCGGCGTGCGGCAGAACCGTCTGATCGCTGCGTCTGTGTTTGCAGAACGAGAACGTGCATCGCTCGGTGAAGCCGCAGATCCTCTCTGCGTTCGGAGACATCGCTCTGGCCATCGGAGGAGAGTTCAAGAAGTACCTGGACATCGTCCTGGACACGCTGCAGCAGGCCAGCCAGGCGCAGGTGGACAAGGTGAGCTCACCTGGCTGTGGGCTCGGCCCGTCATGAGTCGCTGAAATTCTTGGAAATGCTTGAATTTAATTACGTGTTTTCAAGGTCTGGAAAGTCCTTGATCTCTGTAAAACATCCTTGAAAGTTCTTGATATTCAAACTGCTCATGTTGGTAATAAAGTCCTAACATCTGATTAAAAGGAAAACAGTATTTACTGTTGAAACCAGATACTTTCCTATTATTGTTATTTAGAATTATTCCTGTTTTATAATTATATAGAAATATTATTTCTGTTTGCTGAATCCCAGGAAACATTTTGAGATTTGTTTGCAGTTTTTTTCTTTGTAAATTGTGTTTGATGGGAGCAGGAAGGTTTGTTTGGATCAATGTGAGGAATATTAATTATGACTAACGGCTGGCATCACATCGATTGAATCAAAACGTTTCTGCTTCATGTTAAACAACATTATTGGGTTTTTATCAGTTCTTGTGTGAAACAAAGGCCACATTATCAACGTTCATAAATGATGGTGAATCAAACCGTTAAGTCTTTAGGTTTTCATCATTTTTCATGCTGCAAAAGTTTCTTGATTTTTCCTGAGGTTCTGATCCGGTTCTGTTCCAGACGGACTACGACATGGTGGACTACCTGAACGAGCTGAGGGAGGGCTGCCTGGAGGCCTACACCGGCATCATCCAGGGCCTGAAGGGCGACCAGGAGAACGTCCACCGTAAGGCCACTTCCTGTCCGGCGACGGCGGTTCCTCTTCCTGTCTGCAGCCCAGCAGGAGGATTTACGCCGTCGCAGAGAAACCGGGTCGTTTTCACCCGGGAAGCTCCGGGCTCCGGCCCAAACCCAACAGCTTCCCGGTTTTGCGGGACCCAACAAGCTAAATTTGACCTGAGTTTGACCTTTGACCTCTCTGTGACCTTTGACCTGTGTCCCCCCTGCAGCCGACGTGATGCTGGTTCAGCCGCGCGTGGAGTTCATCCTGTCCTTCATCCACCACATCGCCGAGGACGAGGACCACTCTGATGGCGTGGTGGCCAACGCCGCCGGACTCATCGGGTAAGAACCGGGACGGAACCGGGACCAGAACCGGAACCGGGTCGGTGAGGAGAAACCATGCACCACGCTGACGGTGTGATGCACAACCAGACCACAACATCTGAGACCCGCTGCAGTCAGAACCTCTGGGCTGCTGTGTGTGTGTTAATCTGTGTGTGTGTGTGTTAATCTGTGTGTGTGTGTGTTAATCTGTGTGTGTGTGTATTAATCTGTGTGTGTGTGTA